>NC_092424.1:15730745-15925745 GCF_036169615.1 Heliangelus exortis | reverse complement strand
AATTTAGATTTTGGGATTTAAATGTAATTATAGGTAGGTAATCACGTGTGAGTGCATACCCACAAACACACAGGAACACACTCACAAAAAGGCTCTTTTTTTTTTTTTTTTTTTTTTTTTTTTAAAAGGGCATTTAAGTCTATTTTAAATCAGTAACAAATCCAGGCAGATTTCAGTATATAATTTTGAAAAAATAAACATTTTATGGACTTAAGTGTCATTCACAAAAGGAAGGAAGGGGGAACTGTTCTCGTTATCATGTTATCCAGTTATATTTTTGGGGTTGTAAGACTTATTCACACCTCTCTGTCCTCTTGGAATTTATGAACTGAAAGTAAGTCCCCTGTCTCTCAGGAGAGTGACCCAGCTGGTAACTATTGTGTATTCTGAATTAAGCTGTTTTCTTTTTGAAGCTCAAAGGGGAACCATTTTGTATCTGCCTTAAATATTTACAAAAACAAAGTGAAAACCTGGCTTTAGCCAGGAGGTTAGAGTTATTTATATGGTTTCTGGTCTCTGTGCCAGTGAATATTTAAAGAGCTGCTATATCAGCTTCAGAAGACAAGAGCAAGATAGGCGTGTCTTCAGCTATTGTTCAGTTCAGTGGTTAAAACAAGCTCCTGTGAGTAGAAGACTTTGGTTAAAATAAAACTTTGAACACTGTTAGAGGAGTCCTCGACCCCCTTTAAGTACAGTGGCACTGAACCCTTACTGTACTGCACTCCCTCCTTTTTGTTCACTTTCTGAATCCACTTCTCACTTTAATCAAATGCATTTCAAAGTGATTTATTTTCACTTTGGACAAAATGTACTATTTGAACCCTATATGTGCTCATAATTTCAACCTTAAAAAAAAAAAAAAAAAAAGAATGTGGCTGCTATTAAATGTTTTGTATTTCAGATTTCAGCCACACACTAAAACTTGGCACCCCCACAAGTCCTTAAAATTAATTACTCCCCTTCCAAACCTGAAGTGGTAATAAAGTGCTCCTCTCCACTTCTGTGTGCTCTCCACTCTACTGTAATCTTCCTCTCTACTGTGTATAGCATTCTGGGGAGCTTTGAGAGGACAGCATCTCTTTCTATTTATTTCTTTTTCTACCACTCACCTATTTTTGGAGAATGGACTCAATGAAATATTGAAAATAACATTAAAATGATGATGACGTTAATGACAGCTGTGGAAGAGCTGGACAGTGGATAGATTTCTGATGCCATTTCACTGATTGCCTCCAGTCACTTTCTGGCTTTTTCCATTCTCTTGCCATAATTTAGGAAGTCAAATTACCAGGCTGAGGGAAGCTAGAAGCAACATATTCCAAGTTTCCCTTTTTAATTAGTCTCACTCCATCTTCCTCAGTTGCCTTTCTCCTCTATCAGGGAGCCATATGACAGTTATCAAACAGCTGCACAACCAGCTGGTTGGAGGTCTCCAGGCTACTGATTGCTCTGGTAAGATCTACAGGAAAGTCAGAGCATTGTATCCTAATGTACAGGCAAGGCATCTGCCAGCCCTGCCTCCACTTCTCAATGCATGGAAAGGGAGCTATTGACCTGTCACTCTTATGAACCCAAACCATCCAGAGAGCCGGGCTTTACAACAGCCATAAAAGAGACAATTCTCTCTATATCTCATTTCTAAAGCACCTATCAGTTTAGTATTTAAATTGCTGGCCTAAATCCACTCCTCCACTCCTGTCAAAAGGCATCGGTTCACATAAAGCTGAAGCAGCCTGGTCCTAGCACAGCACCACAAATCAAGGTGCATTAAATCAAATTGGCTTTGTGGTATCTCTCTGTAACCTTCAGCTCCATGGCTGTCATTTTGCTCACACTCAGAGTGTGTGCAGAGGCACTGGAACACTGGTGACAAAAAGGAAGTGGTGCAGCCCCTGGGGAGACCTCTGAGCAAGTGCTGAGGAGGGATCAAATTTGGTTAAGTGACAGAAAATCACACAGAAAACAGGTGAGTAGAAAGAACGTGCCAGGGGATATTTAAGAAGATGGCCGAAGGAGTTAATGTCTCTCTTCCTCAGTAGATGCCTAATGTAAATTTTTTTAGGATGATGAGTGGTAGATAAAAGGGGAGCACAGTAAAGTGAACACATGTTGCTGTCCCTCCTCAGTGCTACACTGCACAAATGCCTGGTGTCTGACATGTGAGCTCAGTACTCAAGTGGATGCTGGGGAGGGGGGAAGTAAGCTTATGGATAATTAACTGCAAAGGCATCAGTCAATTGTTTTATTCATTTTTTGCTCTTTTTTAGAATGTACTTGTAGGTACTCATTCTGTGCCTCAGGCACCATAACAATCAGTTGCAAGTCACAGGCTAAATAAGGGGTGTTCCTGTGAATAGATCCACTGCTGCTCAGTGTAGCTGGAGAGAAAAGAAAATTGATGGCTTGCACAGAATTATAACAGAAACAGGGGTCTGACACACCACGTGGGTCCAGGTCCCCTGAGAGACAGCATCAGCATCTGGCAGGGAGAGAGGAAGGGTTTTCTAAGCTAAAAAGGTCCCAGAGCAGTGATGGCTTTGTAGATTAAAACCATCACCTTGAATTCCACCTGGGAGCTTAGCAGAGGTCAGGGAAATGCACAGAGCAAGGTCTAAATTGCTCCCAGTGTGCAGCCTGTCAGGCTTCAGCATGCTGTGCTGGCTTCAGGCTGAATATTTTGAAGGTGTAGCTGCATGGAGAGAGCATTTGAGAAATCTAATCCTCTGCCCTGGGTAATGCAGGCATGGTCACAGCAGGCAGGAAAAGGTGCCTGCATTATGCCGGGTGTAGATGAAAATAGGAGTCCTTGTTCATGGTGGCTTTTTGACTGGCTGGCTTGATGAGTGTCCCCAGCCTTCTTTCACTGGCAGATGTGTTGCACCTCCTGGTTTCTCCCAAGTTTTTCTCACCTGGTCAGTCATGGCGAGCCTTTTTTGGAGCACTTCTTCCCATGTCAGCAAGGCAGTGAGTGCCTTGTGCTCTGGAACCAGTGAGTCTGATCCCCCACATGAGGTAGTCTGTTCCAAAACATGTGCAGCTTTTTTCCTCATGGAATGTCCCAACTGGGAACCTGGTTCCTCTGGTGGTCTATTTACAGAGAAACAAACAAGGGAACCTCCAACAGATGCTTCATACTTTAGGTAGGCCGGAGCACTTTGTGGTCATACCTGTTGCTCTTCATTGACTGCAGTGAGTGAGGGTTTGGAGCTTTATTTCTTATGTAGAGTGAGCCCAGATCTAAAATTTTAGGTATTCATAGACATTTTGCTGGTGTGTCCTGGGTGTTCACAGTATACCTAGTACAGTGGAGCTTTGAGTTGCTGAATTCAGTACCAGTCTTGATGATGCACAGGTGGTAGTAGTACAAAACCAACCAGGTTTTCAATCTTTCCACCATATTCCTTATTCCTTTATCCTTCATATTCTTCACCTTCTTTGCACACCTTCTGCTTGACTTCAGTATGAGGAGGGGAGCAAAATTGCAAGTGGATTAGCACAAAAGGCTTTGTGAGGTTTATTGGTAGATTTATATTCTGCTCCCACCTGCCTGGAGTTTGTGCTTACTGATAACCTAAAGCACAACGTGTAAGGGCCTCCTGAAGCAGTTCTGCAGCTCATATTCTTTAGTTCTCTGTCTCTGAAGATTAGTACTGGGCAATCTGATGGTCCAGTGTCAGCAAGTGATACTCTGTCATTTCCAGAGCCTGTTTTTTTTGGTTTTCTTTCTTTAAAGGCACAGTCTTAAAATAACTTTCCTTTTACTTTTCTTGTCTGTTTATCATTTATTTTTTTATCATATCTTCAGACCCTGAGGCTGCAAATACTAGACCCCTCAGGATAAAAAAAAAAAAAAAAAATCCCTGCAGAAAAGATAGATGTTAAACCTCTCCAGGAACAGATTCTATAAGCACTTCTGGCTTGCTTTTGGATTTTGGGGCTCCCTGACTGGACATAAACTGGTAGATAAGATAACCCAGTAGGTCTCCATGTCACACTTCTCTGGTCATTTGTTTTTATTTGCACATCTATAGATAGAGCTGGGGATCCATCTATAGCAAACAATTTCTTTGATGGATTAGGCACCCTTTTTAGTGTGTATTTACAGGCAGGCTTTTCTCAGTGTCTGGAACAAGCAGATCAATGGTTGGTGTGCAGATGTTTCAGGAGCACATTTCTTACTGGCTAGTCCCTCTTGGCTGAGTGATCACTTGAGTCACATTGCATTTTTACTGCAGGATACTTGTCTCAGTCTCAAGCAACATCCGTGATGGCAGCTCCCACATTCGTATGATGCTCCAGCTTTCTCAGGAACAGCAAGTGTTGTGTTAGTGTTCAAGAGGAACAAATACAATGAATGAGGAAAAGAACACTTGAGAAGCTTTGTTTTATTTTTTAAAATAATCATAGACAAATTCCAGGGAGATCAAAGTGTTTTGCTGATTTGAGTGAATTTAGGGATTAAAAAGAAAGTACAGAAATGTAAGACACTTCCCTTTGTCATTTTTAAGTGATTTTTTTTCTTTTTAGTTTGAGTGTCATCTTTCATTATAAAACCAAACATCTAAACCAAATAAAAATTATTAGAAATTTACCCAAAAGCAAAGCAAATATTTTGTACTGGAGTGAAAAAAGGTATTTGTAATATATAGAAGTTAAAACTCTGAGGGTTATATTTCAAATTAACCCAGAAGTCTGAGGAACTTCCCAATTCGATTAATTTTTCTTCTTTTTCTTTTGTTCAACAACTGAACTGGGAATGTGAAAATCCTTTGTTCTAATCTAGAATACCTGTGATGGTCATTACTCTTTAAGAATAACACTTCAGGCCTTGCTCAAGAGATGATGTGACTGAAATTTAATGAAATCACTAATGTTCATAGTTATTTGATACTTATGTTATAGTTTTTTCCAGGTTTGTGTCTGTCTACACACACTGCAAGCATGTAAGGCAGTTGAACTTTGTCTTAGGAATTAAAATGAAGAATAAGTGATAAAAAACACAGCTACAACCGCATATGGAGAGAACAGATATACATGTGTGTTGTTTTACAACAAGTCTGTCAGCAGCGTCCACCTTAACCATCATGTAAGGAGTAGGACTTGTGGACAGAATTCAGGGAGGGACAGTAGTAGTGTCAGAATGGGCAGATTCTTAAAAGCCAGAGTTTAAACCAGAACCTGTTCAGCAAAACTTAACTATGCTTTCAGGTTTTCATAGAAGCTGAGCAAACAAAACCTCCCACTAGCAGGTCAGAATAAAAGTCTCTTTAGCTAAATATGTATATCAGGAGGCACTTTCAGATACTTGGGGCAGATGTAGAAAAGGATGGATGTAGAGTATGGTGACTGCCCCACTGTCTCAGGGACTCCTTGAGCAAACAGGTTGTCTTTGTGTTTAACAACCTGTTAAGAATCTGACTACTTGGGGTTTTATTTATGCAGATAGTGTCCTCCATACGTTGTTCTACAAGGAAAAACATACACATTTCACAAGGTTTAAAATAAAGCAAAGGATATGACTAAGTGTTGTCATCCCAAGTGGAGTTGGGATAGAGGAGAAGCAAAAATAGCATCTATGAGCTCATGTTCTCTAATGTTTTTCTACACCATTTACAGCTGTTTTGTAATCAGCAAAGAGATTCCATAGACCATTTGCTGTCACCATATGTAATCCATTGGTCAATCAGTCATAAAATGGTCCTTGCCCTTTGCTTTGCTGCAGAATCATTAACCTTCATGGACCTTTTGACTGAATGTTTCCTTGGACTCTTCAAACTACTCCATCCCCCTCCTGGAATGAGATCCAATGTTATATGCCTCTCAGTGGGTGGCTTCTGACAGGCAGAGGTACATAACCTGAGACATGCCCAGGTATGACAGGACTATGACAGAGCTGCTGAAGTCCCTACGTTTGGGCTAATTGGAAATAAAATGAACCAGGAAGTCTTTTTGCATTGGTTTAAGAAGGTGCTTTCAATTATTAAATAGTTTTGGATTCCTCTTGTTGAGTTAACACCTAAGCTGGGGGGAACTTTCTCAAGCTCATTCCCATGCTGTATGAGCAGCCATTCTTATTGCAAGTCAGAGACTTCATGAGACTTGTGGTAGTTGTGAACCATATTCCCTGTTCCTACAATAGTCAGGTCTTGCTGTTTGTGAGTTATGTTACTCAGGCTTTTCCAGTTTTCCTGTCAGGGGTTGTCAGTTTAGGCAGTTTAGGTAGTGGATTTTTGCCTTATGCTACAACCACAGTTTTTCCATCTACACATAAATATCCTCCCAAGAGATGCGGTGAGACAAAAATAGTAGGGTTGGGAGATAAGTCATGAAGGAAAAAAGTAAGAATAGTCTTTCAAGTAGATCTCCTCACATTATTTTGTTCATTTTTCCAATTTTTATAAGAAATATGGAAATAAGCTGTCAGGGGTTAAAGTCACTCCCAGAGCCAGCTGGCAGGATAGACGCAGTCATTGTATTTCTTCTGCTCACAGAATAGAGGATGGAAAACTTTTATAAAAAGAGCAGAGTGAAAAAAAAAACCTCTGGCTTGGTATGGATTTCTGGATGAGTGATTATTAGCAGTAACAACTGCAACATCAACAGTCAAGCAATTGCCTTGCTGCTTTTTGAATGGTGAGCAGCAAGACACAATGTGCATCTACTAGTCTAAATGAACCGAATTCGATGCTTTCATTCAGAAATATAATTGCATATACTTACAAATCAAGCTATTCTATGTGTTCAAACTGATGTGATGATAGCAACAACTGAAAATGTTTGTGGGTATTCTAATTGGAACAAGCAAAAGGAAACCAGTTTTACAGAGGCTGTGCTTGTGAGGGCAGGTTTTAGTTTTGCAGTGTTATGTACAGCGCAGTCTTACTGCCTCACTCAATCTCTCTCTCACTGCGTAGTTTCATTGCTCAGTCTCTGAGTGCCATGCACAAATTATCATTACAAGCATGTGTATCTATTGAATAAACAAAAATTACTGCTTTGTGAAAACAACACTCTTTTGGTGCCTGAGAGTCCCTGCGATCACAGGGCATATGTCAAGTGTACCAACACATCTGGAAGCATAATCTTTCCTTCCTTAAAGGGGATAAACATAACTCATTCTTAACAGGGCCCTCATGGCAATAAAGGTTAACTGTACACTACCACAGCAGCTATTAGAAGGACCTGCTAAAGCCTTAAAAACCTCAGTTAGATTAACTGTTCAGGGGGTTGAAACAGACCGATGCAATCCTGTTCCTACACAATCTATAAAGCATGAGTGGGATGAGTGGTTAAGGCAGTGTCGCTGTGACAACACACAGTAACTCCATACCTACATTGGAGCTCATCTAAATCGTTACCTATGAAAGCTGCAGTGCCATCTTACACTATAGCAACCCTGGTCTCCTGGGCTATGCAGCTTGGAGGGCTAATAAGAAGTTTTCAGATGATATTTCCAGGGTATGCTTTCTTTTCTTCTCCCTTAAAGCCAGGCTGCCACGTTTCTCTTTCCAAATGTGTGTATCTGCCCAGACCAACTGATACTGATGCCTTCCTGTGGCTTAATGGCCCCTGTGCACAGAGCAACTCTTCACTCTCACCACCTGTGCTGTTAAAGACAGTCTTCATCAGAAGACATTTCTACCTTGTGTTATCATACAGTTTATTTCCAAAAGCTGAGGTAATTATGTGCATTACTTTGAACATAATTCTGTCTGTGTGTATGAAAAAGAGAACATGGAGAGCAATGGGGTGAATTTACAGTTGTTGGTGCACTGAGGGAGTGGTGAATAACTGTGGTTATTGGGGATATATATTCTCTTCAGGTGCTGGTGTGAGCTGTTCCCACTACAAAATCAGAAGATATTGGCATACTGTAAGCACAGAAGCTGAGCTCTAGTTTGGATACCTCATTTTCTGTGTCTCTCTGTCCAAAAGTATTTGCTGGCATTTGGCCCAAAAAGATCCAATTCATAATTTGGTCCTGATCAGTCCCTTCTCCTCGGCTGTATTTTGACCCACAAGCTACCTGCTGCAACATTTTCAGCACCTTTTGTGTAGTCTGAGCAAACAAACCTGGCTCATCCCACTTACCAAAGTGTTCAGCTTCTTGTAGTGTCTCTTTTCATTGCTATGTGTCCTTTGGCCTTCTATCATTTCAATGCATTATGTTAACCAGATAAGGATTGGTAGCCTGGCTAATGCTAGTATGGAAAAACAATTTTAAATCCTCATCCATATCCTACACAAGGCTCCTGTATTTTTTTATTCTTTTTCAGAACAAATGACTGGAAGACATAAGTGAATTTTATTACTGATCTGCCAGGAGAAGTTAGTTTTGTCTGTGTCATAATTTCTATGACCTATTTTCCCAAATATCAGTGTTTGACCACCACAAAGTCATTCACAAATTAAACCCTCAAGTGTCCGTCTTTTCCATAGATAGGTTCGTAGCTAAATAATACATAGATTTGTAGCTAATATATATTTGTATGTATTTAATATAGATTTGTAGTTAAAAAACTCAGGATCTGCAGGAGAAATGATGCCATCCTTAGTTAAGCCTCAGATATCTCTAGAGAAGCATCCAAACTGGTGATGCAGCCATGGGAGGAATCCAGGTCTTGGTTACTATCCCTAGAGAACTCACTGGTCTAAGCCTTTCTAAGAAAATAGTTTCTCCCATTAAGAACACACAGTCTTGTTGAGGGAGCTCTCAAGCCAAAAGATAAATCTTACCTCAGTTGGAAGACATTTCAGTCTCAAGATGCCTCCAATGCTGTGTAGAGACCAGTGGTGTGTCCCAGGAACACAGTGGTGGTCAGGCTGCTGTGAACATCTTATTGCAGGACTCAGCTGGCAGGCAGATGAAAATAGTACCAGCTGAAGCCAAACTGGAAACCACACAGTGAAGGGTGTGATGAAGGAAATGGATGACTGTGTTATTCTGCAAGCAGACACTGGCTTGGTCTGCCCATGCTTTGAATCATCCAGGACCCCATGTCTGAATTCAGTGCTAGGTGTGCCCCAGGCCCACAGATACCTGACAGAGCTTGCTGGCTGCTGCTCAGCTTTCTGCTCACTGCAGTCAGAGAGCTGCCAGCCAGGATTACCTATGGATTGAGGGAGTTCCTTTCCCTCATAGCAAAACAAGCCTATGCCACCTGAAAAATGGAAAAACATCCCCTACTTGAGTGCTTTTCATTACAGTGATCAATGAGCTAATTCTGTGGCGTCTGTGTAAAAATTCACACATGCTTGCAGCAATCACTGTACATGAACTTCTAAAGAATTCTCTGCCTTCTCTGGGAAATTTATATGGGCACAGAAGAGAAGAGGTTGAAGCCCCCCGCAGGTTTAATCGTTAGCACTAGGCAGTTACCCTTCCATGAACACATGGCTTAGAGAAACACAAAAACCTCTCTGCAGAAAGAGCATTTACTTCTGATTAGACAGTTTCCTGTAAATTTTTGTATCAATGCCCATAGCAGAATCAAAGGGCACCAGTCTTGGCTCCTGCAGACATTGCTAGCATTCCAGTCTCCTGTTACTAATACTAGTCTTTTGTGTTATGACATTATTTTTTGGTTGTTTTTTTTCTCAGCAAAAATGGTTTCAGATATGATGGAAAAGTTTCAGACCCAGAGGCAGCAAGTCTAAGGTGTTGCAGTTCTTTCTGAAGCTCAGTGGTACACCCTAAAATATTAAAAACCAGAGTGGCTTTACTGAAATCAATGGCAGTGCTGCTGATTTTAATCACATGTTTTTGCTACAGTGGGTTTTTAAATTTTTTTAAGGATATACAGATAATGAGACCTGTAAAAAGAGATATTTGCTTTATCCTTGTCCCCAGTGATCCTAGATCACTGAGCATTTTATTTACAGGAGGATTTTTACGATTTTATTGTGTTTAACACCTTGAGATATTTTGCTAAGTGTTCTGCTACAGGAATACTGGTTTTAACCCTGTATAAACAGATATTTGTTTCTTATGTAAGGGGAAGGAAGGAATCTGGTCCTCAGCACACCTTTGGTTTTCAACATAGCCAAACAAACTAGAGTTACTAATAGGAACTTCCTATGATGTCCTGTTTAGAAGTATAAATCATAGAAAAATAATCAAATGGACCTTGATTGAAGTCATCCTTCTTCTAAGGTCTTAAATTTTGTGAGTGGTGAATAGATGGTGAAGACTGCCAGTCACCAGCACACAGTTCATATTTCTTAATAAGCTCACCCTAGTTCAGCAGTCTTTTGTCAAAGGGCTGAGCAAAAAGAGAGTGTAAAGACTTCCATTTTAAACAGAGTAATAGTCTTGAGGTTATTGGTAGAGAGTTTCTGTAATTACTAGCGTGGGGCAACTCTTTTGCAATACTTCGTGCTGAAATGGTAGTTCAAAGCCAAGGCACTCTGTAGGATGCAGTGTGTGGAGGACAGTAAAGCAGCACATAGTGGCTGCAAAGTTTCCTTGGGGTCCTCAGGATGCCAGTGGGAAGCTGTAGGTAACTGGGAAATCTTTCACATTTCAAGTTTATTGGCAAGTCCTAAGGCACCTCTGAAAACTACAGGTTCTTGTATTTTTTTTTTAGTGTCTTGAGACAAACTGGATGTTTAGAGTAGCTTGGTAGAATTCACTCTGAAATGACTGAAGTCCTTACAGATTTTCAAGCACGTACTGACTCCTAAATCTCCCTCTGTGCCTCTGTCCTTGTGGGGCTGCAAACCTGAATTCAGGTCACCTGTGGCTGAGAACTTGCCCCTTCTGAGAATTGTACCTATGACTTGATTCACTAGAGGGTTGGAAGGAAACCACATCTTGATGGAATAGCAGGTTTTAAACCTAGGACCCCTGATGTAAAGATACCCATCAGCTGAGGTAAAAGGACCTCCTCAGTTACACAATGCTTTACCATATTCATCAGCTTGGAAGTGTGGCCCAGATGCCATCAGAGGGAGACACAGCACCACACTGAGGAGGAGGAGTAGTAATAAGATATTTGGCTTTTTTTATTAGTAGAAAACCTTTCATATATTGGCAAACCTACACAGTGCAAGAGCTGAGCCTATCTCAGAAAGGCCTAGCTCTTTTTCCCAGGAGGACTTTGCTTCTGCATGGGGCCCAAGGTGCTACTCTTGTTCAGTTTCATGCACTGTCAGAAACCAAGAAAAATGGGGGATCATAGTCACACCATTCATTTCCATTCATTCAGACCTAGCTTAGCATCTGCATAGCTCTACTTTATGCTGTATACACATATTTTAGTAGTTACTTACCCAAGGTCATGGGAGATCATTCTTTTCTTCCTGATAAGTATATACATCCACAGCAATATAATACCTGAAAAAGACAGAGAGGTGAGAAAAATGTACATATTTTTCTTTAGTTTAAGCTTTTTCCACTTCTCTGCATTTGCTTCAGGCTGTTCATATGAAAGGAGGGCATCTACAGGAAGAAAAGTTACACAGTGTGAAATCAGATGCATAAGTATGGAGGAATAGCTTTTGCACTGAGAGGACAGAAGATACATTTTTCCTGTTATTGCAAAAATGCTCTCTGACTGGAAGAATCTGAGCATAAAATGAAGACTGAAAACATTTGACCTTAAACCAGAGCTGGACACCTGGCTAACTTCTTCCCTAGGCTGAACATTTCTTTGTTAAATGGGGTGCCTCATACTTGTGCATTTTTGCTTCCACTTCCATGTTCTCAATGAAATGAAGAGCAGAAGCAATGCAGGAGACACATAAGTGCTGTTCTTGGATTATTTTTGGCTTGAACTGAAGCAGCAGGTGGTTTATGTCAGTCAAGGATTCCTGCTTAGGAGGACTGGGGAAATGCTCAGACTTTTAACTGCTTTTGGAACCAAACCTTAAATTCTCAGCTTTTCTGAGTTCACACATTGTGATATCCATCTGCCACGTTGTTAACCTTTTGGAATAAGTACTTGTAAATGTATGCAGGGAGGTGCTGATGTTCTAGATCTATACTAGTCCCATGTAACTGTCTTTCAGGGAGTCCCCCTACGTAATTCTTTTAAAAGAAAAACAGGAGAGATGCATTTATGTCTGTAATTAAAAAGTGAGCTTGACTGCTAAACAGTTTACAGTCCAGGACACACTTCAGTTCCAGTGTGATGAAAAATCAGATACAGTCCTTTCAGAAGGATATTTAATGTTTAATAAAGGCAATTGGACTTTATAAATAACTGACATGTTATAGTAGGTATTTTGGCCAACTGTGGAAATACATGTCTCCTAAGCCACTAAGTTGTCAAAGATATGCAATGATTTTCTGGCAAAAAAACATGAAGGATCTAAATTTTTCCAGTAATAATTGTGTTGTTATTCTCATGCTGTACATGTGAAATGACCATCTACTCATCAACTCATACTCAGTTTAGCTCCAGGAGAGGAGCTTCTTTACGAACAATTCAAAGTGCAGAAAACCCAACCAACCAACCAACCAAAAAAAGATACTACTGGAAGCGTAATTTGCTTAATTGTGTTATCCTGAGAGGGTGCAGTCTTTGTTGTCTCTCCTTTCTTCCTTAAGATTAGGAGGAATATTTTCAATGGACTTTTTCCATGTCTCTATACTCAGCTGAGCAAAATGAGTTTCATAACTGTATGTTTGGTAATCTCCAGGTAACAGAAAAGAATATACTGATCCTTCTGCCTCTCACCATGTATGTTAATAAGTAAATTGATTATTTACATATTTCTCATCTATGACAATGATGCTGTCCAGACTCAAACACAGGCCTCTTTCTGCAGATGTGGTAGCTGCATATAGCAAAAAGATTGCTCTGCTGTGAACCTAGGAGAACTGTTCCAATGTGGCACAGTGTGATTTTTAGCTAGGCAAGTATTTTGATTTTCTGCTTTCTGAGTACCAGACTTTTTCATTTTTGTGAATCTGTCAGTGCAGAAACAACTGTCATTTTGTGTGGAAAAGCTAAGGCAGTTTCTGATAGGAAACATGTGGGTCCCATACTTGATATTGTATTTTATTTCAGATCTTTCTTTCACTACTTTTTTCAAGGTTCTAAGGAAAAGGCATTTGGCTTGGAGGTTCTCTGTAGGTAGAAACCATTAACAGTAATGAAACTTAGTGATCAATCTATATTTGAAGAATATTGTAGGTGTCACACATCCTACATATCACTCTGTGCCATATTCCTGTGGCTCCAAGCAATCTAATTGGGTCTTGGACCCATTATACCAGACCCTGTGCAGGCATCACAAAGAAATTGTTCTTGCCCTGAAAGCTTCCTTGCTCCAGACATCATCTTAAGAAACATGTAACACCTCCAACATAACCCAACAAAGACACATTTATCATTATCTGCAGCATCCCACACCCCAGAAAAGAAATGAGAAAAGAATCACTAATGCAGATCTCAAGAAGACAAAGATATCAGTGTGGTCAGGCTGTTATTAGCTTTGCTGCTGGTGTTATAATTATTCTTACTTTCTTAGTTCAGATGGAATAAGTTCTATTTAGGTTTTAGGTTCCAGCCCAAAGTGTTTTCTGTGTCATTAATCCAAGGGGAAATGGATTTTTTCATTTAGTAGAGTCCAGATATAAAACTCTCTTGTAGCAGCTCAGAGAAAATAAGAGTGAGAAAGATGCTGCTCTGGTTCCTGCATCTTTGTGTACTCTCCTTGGTGTTATACATGTAGTGCTTTGTAAAAACAGTGCTTTTCAAAAAATGAATCAGTATGCAGGCTTGACAGTTTCTTTTCCTTTTTTCTCCATAAGGGGTGTTGTCTTTTCCTCCACAGAACCCTACACCAGGCAAAGCAGAATTATCAGTGTTCAGGGAACCTTTATGTGAAGGTTTTAGGCAGGAATAAAGCACACTATAATGTAGAAATGTCTTGTACCACAATGCCTGATGGAAACAAAATGCTGGTTCTTAACTATTTCATATCAAGAGCTTTCAGTTAGCTTAAATCTGCAATGGTAACTTACATTTGGGTTTGGCCAGGGTTTCTAGAAGAACTAGATTAATTTTTATCTTTTGGTAAAGAAGTAGCTGAAATTCAGGTATAGGCTTTAATTTCCTTTGAAGAGATAATGGTAACCACAATACATGAATTTAATAAGCTAGCTAAAAATCTGTCTTTAAAAATAGTACTGTGTTGTAAAGTAATGGTCAGAAGCAGTGTATAATAATTACTGCACATTGAGAGATACTAATGTAAGAAACTATAGTTTTCTATCAACACAATTGAATAAAGAGAGAATCAAGGAAGCAAAGCAAAAGAAAAAAATCCACTTCAAATCACAAAACTGTTTTTCTCCACAAGTAATGGTGTTTTTTTGCAGTTGTAGGTTCTTATCCTTTCTTCTCCACTTGGCGCTTCTTCCTTTCTTCGTTTTGTATTTCACTTTTTTTGCACAATGAAACATAAAAAATTCATTTCGACTCTTACATGCAACCTGTTTCATTTCCTGTTTCCTGTACATTTAATATCAGTATATTTGAAAAGAAAGAATTAGCATTCAGAAATACAGTGATATAATTACCATTTTCAAATTCATCTCCATCTTCTGTAAGGGTTCCTGACTTTGTCTGGCAGGACAAAGAGCTTCATTAGTTCTTATCTTTCCTCCAGACTTATGCAAGTTTTTGGTCCCATCTAAAACTTCCTTTTTTGCCCTTTCTCCTTCCCCCAAGCATACACATACAGAGTATGTGAATGAGCTTTGGAAAGAAAGAGCTGCCTTCATGGGCATTTTTCCCCTTGATATTCTCTTTGATGCAAGACTCAGTTGACATATTTTCAATGCCTGCTACCAGAAAAAGGAAAGCTTTATGGAGGAAATCAAATGTTGCACTGCTGGGTATTAAAATGATAGCTTCTTGGGATCCTGGGAAGAATTTAATTAATCAGATTGGTAAACAGGTCTGTGAGATTTAGGCCCAAGAAACAATGTAGGAAAAATCAGGGCAAGCAAAGCAGCCTATGAGTGTAATAAACCAAATGTCAAATGTCAAATATGACATTTAACTTACTGCCAAAGTTTTTATCCATCTTAGTTAAATATGGTTAAGATGAAATGAGTAATTACAGGAGGTAGAACTGGGAAAGACCTCTTGAAGGTACAAAGTTCCTCCTTCTGCCCCAGTGCAGGATCTCACAAATCTATCCTGTGCACGTCAAATTCTCATCTATGTCATGCTTCAAAGTCTCCACTGTTCAGTATTCCACACCTTCATCAGATAGTCTGTTCTTGTGTAGAGTTTTTATGTAATGATTTCCTGGTCTTTAGCCTCCATTTCTTTCATTGCACTGTGTCTAAATGTCTTTGTAGGGAAGTCCTTCTGACCTTACATCACGCGAGTTCAAACCACTGTAACTCAATTGAAGTCAAAAGTGGGAGATCATCACAAGGTGAGAAGTAGGCCATTATCTTTTAAGATCCTCTCAATAGTGCTAAAGGAGCTAATACCACACTGAACATGAGCACCTCATGCTGGGGCTTGGAGGGGCTTCTGCAAGTGATTTCTGAGAACAGCTTCTTAAGTACATGAGCTGCGTGAGCCCATCTCCGACATGAGCAGGGACCATGTACTATTGGCTCTAAGATTTCAAGTAACACTCACTCTAGCTGATGCTCTTGCATTATGTTTTTTCTAGCCTAGACTGAGCTTTTTGGAGCCTGTGATATCACAGAAAACTGCAATAAGCTTTTCCACTCTCACAGAAAAAGAAAATTAAGAAGAGAATCGGGAGCATGTGAACCACCATTCCAATTTTTTCTCCATCAAGACAATTTTATTCTTTTGTTCTGGTAGGGAAAAATAAAAGAAATTGGAGGCTATGACCTTGCAATTCAAGCAAATATTCCTCCCTTTTTCAAATAGGATAGCTCTGCCTGTAGAAATGTCCTCACACATAAATCACTTCTGAGTAGACTCCACCAGAGTTTCCAGTTAGCAGACAATGGGCAGACCCAAACCTGCAGCACACGGCCCTCATTCCCCCCCCAGCTACTTCAGGGTTGTCTAGGAGCAAAGCACAGGACGGTTCTGGGTCAGCAATGCCTTCTGCATTTCACTCCAGACCTGGCTGCCTGAAGGAGTTTGTAAATGCTCAGAAAAAACAGCTGTGAAGGTTTGAATGTGGCTTTGTTGGTTCAGTTTATATGGGAGATTTTCAATCCCCATGTGTGGGAGATTTTCAGGACTCTGTGAGGGAAACAACATGGGCTGTTCCCTAGGCCGAACCACAAATTAACCTGCTGCTCACTTGGTGCCAGGAAACACATATTAAGTGAATTTGACTTTGTGCCTAGGGATTCATGTCCAAGTGAGTGGATCAGTCCTGTTTGGAGGACGCTACTGTGCTGGAACTGAGAACAGGAATCTGTCAAGAAGTGCTTTTGCAGCCTGGATTCCAGATTTCTGCAATTCAATGCTTAGCATCAAAACCTGATCTCCAACTTCCTCAGTTTGAACTATAAATATAATTTGCTCACTTTGCCTTGACTGGCAGTTGAGGTCTGGCTCAGGGTCCAGAGGTTCTTCCAGAACCCTGAAGGTCAACCCAAGATCACTGAAACCTCTGGAGCTGGTGGTTTCACCTGAAGCTCAGCTTCCTGGTCCCAAGGGTGAGGCACAGTCTCTGGGTCCTGGATGTTTGCTTGCGTGTCACAGGACAACCCTGGCACCATCTCCTCCTCTCCTACTTGCTGGAACACTGCCACATGACAACCTCAAATGGCAGCTTGTTATTAGTTGCTGCCTCTGGGAACAGCAACAAGGGAGCCAGGCAACTTACAGAGATGGAGAATGCACAAGCAGCATGCTTTGGCTTTTTAACAAGGAATGCTAATGAGAAAGAAAATGATAAATATTTGCATTAATGGTTTTTCATTTCACTTGCTCATGCTTTACACTTTGGGAACATTTTCTTCTTGGTATAAAGTGCTGAGGCAGGTTGGGGAAACAAGCATGAGACAGCCTCATCTGGCTAAGATTAAGTATATAGAAATTCATTTCACATATCACTGCTCTGTGTTCAAACAAAACAACACCACCCTCCTTTGGACTAATTTGATTGCTTTTGTTGGACTTGGCAGCAGGACAAATTTTAACATGGCAAAAGATAGGGGTCCAAACCAAGCAGGTCCACAAATATTAGACTGTGGTGCTGTTTTGTTTCCATAAATCTCCTACTTCCTCTTGCTTCATTTTATCTATAATTTTGCACTTGAATTCCCATTAGGACAATCCCTCCTCCTCCATCATGCTGCCTGTGTGTAAGCTCCAGGGCCAGACTGAGAAAGGCAGGAGAGACCAGAGTTGCTCTCAGTCATTGCCTCTGCCACAGTCCCGTGCCTTGCAGCAGCCAAAAAAGCCCCATCCTAATGGCAGCATCCACAGCTCCAGGCAAGTGGGTGCCTGGTCCTTTTAGGAGGGTGCTGCCCAAGGAGCCCCTTGAACATGCAGGGGATTTAAAAGTCTCAGCAAATTTAAGCAATGAGCTCTACCACATCAGGACTGAGTGTGACAGATCTGATTTAAGCAGGTGTCAAGCACTTTTCCCATAAGGCAGTTAATTCCTGTGAAACTCTGCAAAACCCACAGGTACTAAAGTGTCTCAGTAGAGTACAGGGTTATTTTTTTTTAGTCTGAGAAGTCATAACTTCACTCTTGGGTATTGCACCCACCTTTTACTGCTTGACTTTTGTCTTCAGAAACACTTGTCTTAGGAAAGTGAGTGAGCGAGGGAAGACAATCAGCTGGGGAAATCTGTCAATGGTGATCATGTGTAGGAAGAGTAAATTAAAACTGAAAATAGGGCAAAATAAATTAATATTTCTGTTAAGGTTACCTGTGATCTGCAGCTTACCATAAGATGAATGCAGAATTGTTACTCAGCAATTCCCACAGGAACTAAAGAGCTCTTACAAAAACTAACAGGAGAGCAGTTTAAAACAGGTAAAGAGAGCAGCTCTTCACACACTGGAGAGAGATCTTGTGGAAGCTGCTGGCCCAGCAGGCTGCAGAGGCAAACAGCATCAACAGGCTCAAAACAGGAGTAGGCAAATTCCCAGACAACAGATCCATAAATGGACACTAAAGGGAACAGGCAGGATGTACAATCTAACATCCCAGTACAACAAAGGTGAATGCTGAGGAAACAAGAGAGGGAAATGTCCAGGCCTGTGTGTGCTCTCCCTTGATAGTTTCTCACCTTGCCCCATCTGAGACCAGAGAGCTGGGTGGGGAGGACCAATGCTCTGGCCCAGAAGAGCTGTTCCTGGGCTCTAATAGGAAGCACAGCTTGGGAATAAAAAGTGAAATTACCTATCTGTTTGTCTACTAAGTGCAAGATTTTATTCACTGTATTTTACGTCACTAATCAGCTTTTGTCTAAGCTGAAATGCACAACACATTAAAAATAATCTCTACTATATTAATGGATATTTTGAAACAGCTTTTTACTCTAGCATATGCTAAAATTTATTTCTTTTCAGCAAAATAAAATTATGACTTAATTAAATTTATTTAACATTTTGGGATGAGTAATTAAGAGCCTTATGCAAAACCATAATGCTCATCTAACAGAAGAACTTAATCACAGTTCTGTTAGGCTTTCTCTAAAAAAAAACCAAAACAGAAACCCTGTTAAATAGATTACTGCTTTTTTAATTAGATGGTTTAATTGCAGCTTGTTAATAGAAATACTACATAAATACTCTCAAAGCCACACATGCCCATGCATTATCACAAAAGAGAAAAGATGCAGGTGTCCCTAAAGGAGCAACTTTTAATATGGGTAAATGGAAAGAGAATAAAAAGCCAGAACAAAACATCTCCTAAATGGTGCAATGCCACCTTCATGTGGGCATCAGTGGCTGCTAGGATGAGGTGACACTGCAGCAAGCCACCAATTATAAAAAAAAGTTGGTTCCCTGAGCATTTCAATTCCAGGGCTTGCTGTGTGTTTTGTCTGTACTTATGTAAATCTCCAACTGTAATTATTGGTCATTTTACTTATCAGTATATCTAGCTGTGCTGTAGAGTCACTTACAGCTTTAATGTTGTAGGCCTGAGCAGTATTTCAAGTCCTTTCTCTGTCTTACCATGTGCCCTTTAAGTCACGGCTGTTTTATCATTAAAATGGGAAAAAATACATTATCTTGAAGTAAAATGCATTCATCTTCCTCCAGAGCTTTCAAAATTCCAGTTAAAAGGCTATTATACACAGAGAGGTACTCATATGTGTATGCAGACATGTGGGCAATTACACCTCATTGTGCTCTATGTGTGTGCATCTGAATAAATATTCATGGGGCAAAACACCCATTGCTTCTGCTTGTGTCTATCTGAATGGCAGCCCAGGGGCATCTACATCCAGGTATCTGTACCTATATTTCCAAGCATGTGCTCATCTTTATTTACCTAAAGAAATATGCAGTGCACTTGCATACTGCTACAGTTTGGATTGAAGACACCACAAACTATAAGATATTCATACACAGCAGGGTCAGTTTGGTTGGTAAGATCTTTAAATACTGAAGAGAGAAGGTGGTTATTTGAGTCAGAGTGTATTTGCTAGTTATGAATCTGGCAGGAGATATTTAAAGCTTCTCAAACTATAGCAAGGGAGCAAATAAGACAGTTGAATAATTGTAGCTGGGTCCAAGAAATGAAATGAGCTGCAGAGCTCCACCTATTTCAGTCTAAAGATCAGAAAGTGAGGCATCACTGAGTGTATGATCTGGTAAGTGGTGTTTGCTTGGGGAATGGTAGGATTATGTTAAAAAAATCCAAAAACAACAAACAGAATATCTTGAAGGTTGGAGTATGGCATATTTCTCTTTCTGGTGAGTGAGTCACTTCTATTCATAGAAGCATTCACAAAATATAGTTCCTTGTACCAACTGTGACTTCTCCAAGGGAACTGTACTGTCCCAAGGAAAATTATGAAATTGAAGCCTAATTCTCCCTTTCTCTTTCCAAGAACCTACTAAGGTAGATTGAGTCAATACAGACTTTCCCATTCACAATCCTTATGAGATACCTGATACATAACCTCTACAAGCTCAGTGTAATTGGAGGTTTTACCTTATTCAGCAGTTGGAAGGAGGGAGTTAAAAATCAGACAAAAGCTCTGGCTGATGGAGCCCTTACTGGAGGAAATATTGGGCAATTTTTCATCTGCTTGACATGTGATTTTGCATCATCAGCAAACTTGCTGAGGGCTCACTCTGCCCCATCACCCAGGTCACTAATGATGATGTTAAAGAGGACGAGACCCAGAAATGAAGCCTAGGTCATTAAGGGTACACAGCTGGTCACTGGCTTCCAGTTAGACTTTGTGCCACTGATCATGGTTACTGTGTAAACCCTAGTGAACGTGCAGTGTCACCACTGACATGTGCTGAAAGAGGAAAATGACAAGTTACGTGGTGGTCCAGCACTACAAGGGCCTTGTGTTCATGCAAGAGACCACTTGTTGCATGTGAACAGAATTCAGTGAACTATCTACATGTCCTGGTTTGGGCCAGGATAGACCTAATTTTCTGTCTTGTCATTTTTCTTTCAACTAAGTCTCTTTTAAGTAGCTGCACTTGCTGATCAGGTTTAATAGTAATAATAACAATGGCAGAATTACAAATCTATACAAATAGGTAAACGTGGAACTTCCACTCCTCACTTGGTAACTACTTCCCTACCAGATAAATCCCAAACTGGATGCAGCAGCAGATGGGGGCTCCTGAGTCCAGGGTCACAGTGACAGTGCCTAAAAAACCTTGGAGCAGCCAAGGCAAAGTCAGGAGGAGGCAGCCCCTCTCTGTGAACAATGTTCTTTCCCAGCAAGGATGCCAGAACAGCAGCATGGGGAAAGATAACAAACATCCAAAGCCCACACCCAGGCAGAGAGGGCAGCAAAGTGCTCTCGGAGGAGACATTTACACAGAGCACCCTGGGCAGGAGAGCTGTGATTTGGTCACTGAGGTCACCTCACCCAACCTCTGTGCCTCCCACGGCCATGGTACCCATAGGGAGTCTGGGGGGCTCAGTCCCGCATGGGCATGGGTGGTTTTTATCCTGGTACTCTCAGACCAGGATAGAAAAGAAACAATTTATGTCTATCACAAGCTGATCTCTGACTGCAGCTAACTCTCAAGCTCTAGGAGGATGATGGGCTGTTGGCACACGTGATCATTTGGAGAGGAATTGTTTCAGGTGAAATTTCAGAATTTTTAGAAATTTCAGGTGCAGTTGCAGAATCACCTGAGAACTCAAAAAGCTGCAGACCTGTGTTTCTACCACTTCTAATGGAGGAAATTTATCTAGAGAAGGATACTTGCATTTCCTAATAGATTTCATGAGAGTTCATTTAATGTTTCTTAGGCAGGAATCAGTGTTCTGTCAGAATAGTGCTCAGAAACCATCTGGGGTTTCCTCCTTTTTCCAGGAGGAAATCTGGTCCTAGATAGCCAGACCTTTGCCATCTCAGGTATGAACTAATTCATTACTTTTCCTGTTCTCCTAAAACTACCTGGGAACTTCTAGAAATCAGAATAACAGTTTCCATGACCAGCAGATAATGTCAGTGTTCAGAGAACTGCACTGACTGCTAAATGGATTTTCAGGTGAAGTGTCAGGCAGTGGTTTGGATTTACAATGATTTGGGTTAACATCCCCCAACACATCTGTGGGGGAAGGGATGTTGTTCAGTGGCTGGGGTGGGCTTGAATACAGTGGTACATGCAGCATTTGGGCTTATGCTTATCTGAAAAACTGCTACACATTTGGTATCATGAAAGATCCCTTAATACCACAGAAAAGAAGCAGATAGACAGATTCTGATGTGAGTAAAGATGAGAGTATCTTGTACGGTGCTGAAGATTCTTGGTAGTTATTTTTTTTCCTTAAATGAAGGAATGCCTGGGCTTGGGCCTGTCTGCTGGGGGCATTTTTCTTGAAACAGCATATCAGTAGTTTAATATTCCATAAAACTAAGCAGTGTAACAATGGTTATAATTTTCTACTATAATAGTTCCTTGATGCTTGTGCATTACATAAGAAAATGTCGAGATATAAGGTTTTGTTACTTCAGCTCTTCTGAGGTTTTATAGGCTGATGGAAAAAAACTGTTGCTGGTGAGAAGGGAATTCATACAACTGGGAGTTTTCCTCAGAGTAAAGTTTTTTTCCACCTTAAAGAAAAACAATAACAAAAAGTAGGAAAGTAACAAAGATGTATACTCACAGGTATACTGGAGGCAAAAGCTGTATCAAAGAAGCCAGAGCCTGATCATCTTCATTTTGTTCAACTTTAAGTTTTAAGTTGTTTCCAGAACTCTAATATCTCCAGATTTTGTCCACCAGGACTCTGTCAAGCAGCTACTCTTGGGCTGCAGATGATTTTGATCCTACTTTTCATCTGAGTCTGGCAGGTTTGCTTCTATATCACAAAAGGAACTTGGCTCAGGAAGCAGCACCCTTGTCTACTGATGCAAAACTGTCCTCCAGAGATCTGCTGCATCCACGCTTCTGGGCTTCTGCCTCTTTTTTATTGTGAGTTTTGTCACTGTCTGTTCTTGACTGACTGCTCCTGATGTGAACTCCTCTGTAATTCTTGCTGCCTAGAAGAAGGTCTTGTCTCACTTCATATTGCTGTATTTATCATGTTTTGTGTCTCTGCTAGAGATGTGCCTCATCATGCTTGTCTCTCCTTTCACATTTTCTTTGAAATATCTTATTAGACTCACAAGTGAAAGCTGTGCTAGCTTCACTTTATAGGCTGGTTTATTTACCCTGTATTTTATATTCACTGCTGTCTGAATTTTTAATTGTTAATCACTTTAGAAAACAGTTGTTTTGAAAGATGCTACCCAGAATGAGTTAAATTGTATGGTCTTATTGCACACAGCAAGAAAAACTTCCTCCCCTTCAGTTTATAGGCTTCATAGTCTAGGTTTTTTTTTTTAGCACCCTGAACAACATGCACCACCTTTGAAGTGGATAAGGAAAAGAGAGTTGGGCTGGGAATAGTTTTGGAGGACATTATACCAAATTTCTTTGTAAGTGATTCAGCTAATGTCACCTCAGCCTTTGTCTAGAGAGAGAGCCTAACACAAACTGATCAGCTCTGTGCAGGGAATTCATATCTGGGCCTCAGGGTCCCTTCCAACCTTGTGAATGGGGACAGGTGGACGTGCATCTTTCTGTAATGCTCCCCGAAGAGAAAAGATGGTGGGTGCTCACCCTTGTGTCTTGCCAGAGCAGATGTCAGACCTGTAAACCTTGTACACAGGCACAAACAGGATATAATTAATCTGCAGCTTCCATGAAATAACCCAACATTGCTTCCCAGTTAAAACATTCTGGGTTTGGTCACATGTTTGTTTTTTTTTTTTCTAAAGAATTTTCACAAAAAGTACTTCCCCTTGCTCCGGAAGCATTCTGAAACAAAAGCAATACCATTTTGTGAGAGTTACCATAGCGTGTTCTGCAAAAAAATAATTGAGAAAGATTCAGAAAATCCTTAATTTTTGATCTACCTTTAAGCCTTGGATAAATTACCAGCCATTGCATATCTGGCTGCATTACTGCTGGGGAAAGAAATGGGAACACTGCCTAGGGAAGCTACTTTGAGCCTGCCTGGCATGCATGTAGGGTTCAGGCTCTATCCCTTCTGTGATTTTCTCTTGGGAACATTACTCATATCCTGCATGCTTCTTCTCCCTTCTTGATTTCATGCTCTTTAGATGCTGGTACCACTACTAAAACTGAGCCTTCCTAATAATTTACACTTTCTTTCCCATAACTACAGCAATTACGTAGTGACTGGGTTGATGGGGGATCTGCAAACATATAGTAATTAATTACAGCTAGTTCTACATCTTTAGGTTCTTTAATCTTTTTTTTTTTTTTTTTTTTTTTTTTTTTTTTTTTTTTTTTTTCCTCACATATGAGATTTTCCAGCTTCACAAATTTTTGTTTGTTTTTAAATCCTATATACTAACTGGAGGAGGGGCAAGAGAGGGTAATCTGGCATAAAATGCCTT
This sequence comes from Heliangelus exortis, assembly GCF_036169615.1. Lineage (NCBI taxonomy): Eukaryota > Metazoa > Chordata > Aves > Apodiformes > Trochilidae > Heliangelus > Heliangelus exortis. The sequence continues at coordinate 15,901,706 of NC_092424.1, read as the reverse complement.
TTTCATGTAATATGGGGTTTATTTACAATTTAAGATTTTCAACATTTATAGCGGGACTGGGCTGAATAATTTGGTTGGCTTCTCCATTGTTGTCAGCATCTTAAATCAATCAACAGGCTCAACTCTTTCTTTGAAGATCTGGCTAAGGCCTCCCTTTGCTCTGGGATTTCAGGGTCCACTTGACAAGCCATAGAGCTACTGCTCTGTTGGACCCTGCTTCTTGTGGATGCACCAGAAAAACCTCTCGTGCAGCACTCACAAATCCAGCATCAGTAGAATCCAGATCTGAACATTAAGATTTTGCAGATTTGGGTCTGAGAAATGAAAGCAGAGATTGGCACTGCCTCACGGTGGTGTGTTACAAAAATGACTCTTTCCTTAACCAAGTGTGAAAGTTAATTTAGATAAAGTGTGAGACTGTAATGAAACGGGAGAAATAAATTTTAATTAGAATGCCAGCAAGATAATGCAAACCAAATCCTAAGCTCACCACCATTAAAGTTTCCCCACTGAGCCCTCCTGCCATTGTTCCTGTCTTCTTCTGATTGCTTTTTAATAACAGCTCCTGTGTGGCCTTTGTAAATAATTCTCTCATTACAGGTTTGCTTGAAACAGGCAATCAGTTTATTAAGGTATTTTCCAGGAGAAATTAGCAGTTACAATAAAGTGTAATTATTCTGGTACTCATTCATTTTTAAAACCAGAGCTTGACCAGGTACCACCATTACTTCTGCCAGCCTCAGTAGTTACTTTGATGGCTTATGAATCATAGCAATATTCAGCTTAATTCAGGCTGGGCATGCAATGGCTTTTTCAGGAAGATATTAAAATTAGAATTTACCTTGTTTTTCCACTCAGAAATAGTCTTTGAAACAAATAGAGAAGTTGAATTTTTGATTAGGTAATTTTTTTGGGTATTGTTTATATATATGTGTGTGTTTTGATCCCTGGAGAGAAGGCTAATTATTTTAAAAAATAAGATCAAGAAGGAAGACAGAAAGTATTATAAATTTTTCTTTAGATTTAATATCAATGTGTAATAAATGGCATTGTAAATGGTGGGCATCTTCCTCTACCAAAAAGGAAGACCACAGCATCAGAGTATGAGTTCAGCTGGGTGGAATGAGGGAACTCAAGATTCCTCAACCACAGCTCCCTTGTGAAACAGAGACATTAAGATGAAAAAGACGTATTTTTAGTTTTGAGTTTTGCAGTAAAAATTTCCAAATTTCTACAGAAAATAAAAGCAACATTTTAGCCATGTTGAGTAATATTTTAATTTGCATTATTTAGGGGTTGGGGGGGAGGAAATTACTAATATCTACTAACTCTTTATTCATAACTGAAAAATGAGCTTTGTATATGGGGATTGTTTCCTGGTTGACAGGTTAATGCATTTGAATTACCAAATATGACAAAAATCTGTGGGAATATGAGGAGCTAGCTATTATTCCAGGACGGGAAGTCCATTCATGTCAGGACAGAGGCAAAGAAGGTAGATTATGATGGGGATTTTGGTGAGGAAGTCTTCTTTTTGAGAAAGATAGGAACAGGGCGTTTTTGATAAAATGATGGCAAAGCTGTAGCTGAAAATTATATCTTTTGCCAGAGCAATTGCTCTGACATCCCTTGCCATCAGAAAAAGTACATTCAATATATGACTTAAGTAAATTTAGAAAACTAAATATTTTTATTTTCTTCTGTGTGGTTAAAGCCAAAAATTTGAGTTGTAAAAAAAAAAATAAAAAATCTTCATAATTTGTTTTGCTGTGGACTATTTTAGTTTCCAGCTCAAAATTAATGTCTTTAGTTCACTGGACAGGTAACCCTGTCAAACACATGAACAGCACACCAATTTGCTATTGCAGTGAAAAATAGAGGACTCAGAAGTCAGCTGGTCAGTATGGATGTTGCATTGCTCAGAAGACAGAAAGATAACACTGCTGGCTTTCTCTGCATTGTTGGAGATGTAATGCTTCCAGCAAGCTAATCAGAAATGCCTCAGAAGCCATACTGAGAGCACAGAATGGGAAGTACTGTGGTTAATTTCTGCAATGTTGCTTCTAACATCCAGCGAGATTTTAAAATTATTGGAAATTAATAGCCTCAAAAATCACATCTGCCTGTAACTGAGAATAAAGTCAGCAAAGTCAACTGTCAGCTGAAAAATGATATTTGTACCATTGCATAATTATTCTTTCAAAGGTCTTCTTTATATAAGTAGAAAGAATCTTGTCCTCTAACTTCTGTTGCTATGAGTTGCCTTGTCAACTCAAAACACAACAGTTTTCTGGTGTGTACTGGCCAAAGAATACATGTGCTCCAATAGAAATAATTTTTAATTAAAGTATGTGAAAATCTGTTCTGGGCTTGGATCAAAAAAAAAAAAAAAAACCTGTGTGCAGACTGAATAGCTGGCTACTAAATGCTGAAGCTGTGCCTTATCTCTGGCATAAGTGAGACAGTGGCTTGCTGAAGAGCTGCTGGCAGGGCCCTGGTCAGGGAAGGACCCTGGTCTTGAGGAGTAGTAGCTTCTGGTTATTTTACATGGCTGAATTGAGTAGGAAATGTTTAGGATTTGTTACTTCAGAGGCTGAAATACCTCAATTTTTGTGCACAATGCCCGTGTACAGAGCATTGCACAAGTGCATATTGAAAACCAAAAGAGGATGAATTAATAAATGTACTCTTGTAAGTACTGCCTCCCTGGGGAGACAGAAAGAAGAGGCTTGGAGGAGAAGGTGTTTAAATTTGGGCTTCCTGAGCTATCCGGTTCTGTTAATGGAAACTGTTAGCAACAAATGCTGGTGGCAGCAGGAGTAACCATGTATCATATTGCACCCTTGGTGTTACTACAGACATATCACTGTGTCATATTTGTACATGGAAGGCCCAATTCTTGCCACACTTCAATGTCATCAGGGTCCAGAATGTGAAATCCTAAGCTTTAAGAAGTGTGACTGAGTTATAGGAAAACATAGGTGATGAAATGAAAGCTAATTCCAAGTTAAGAGTTTCAATGGAAAAAAAGAAAAAAAAAGGGGAAAAAAAAAAGAGAGGGATTTCATTTTACCTGCAACTTTATTCTACATTTTTCATTGTTATATCCCTGACAAGTACTTCTGCTAAGATTTAATTTTGTCCTAGTATTCCTTTCATTAATACCTTTCTGTGCTTTCAGTTCTAAATTCAGATTCCCTCTGTTCAGTCTGTTATCTTCCTAGCACCTCTGTAGAGTGAACCCAATTTTGCTGCTAACAGGGAGCTGGATTTAACCAGATGATTCCCAAAGAGATCCATCGGGGCTTATTCTGGCAGAAGAAATTCCACAAAGGTACTTGCACACTCTCTTTTTCTCTAATATTCCTTATATTCATCTTTCCCTTCAGGACTGCTACAGTATATTAATCAGTCCATCTGTCTGTTGATTTATCTCATCCATCTGTCCTTCCAGTTCATTCACGTGACACATCCCTGTATTAGTAATTCACACACAGCCATCAGTCAAATGCTTCCTGTCAGTGTTTCAATCAGTCAGCTTTTTCTCTATGCTTTATGGAGTTAATACCCTCTCTTTTAATATGGTGCTGTTCATGCATAGTAAACTATTTTATCTTTACACACTGCATATATTTATGAAAAGTTCTCCATGACTAACAGTACTGGTTATTAGACTATTGTCTGAGCTAAGGGCAGAAAAGTAGACAGAAGGGAGGATTTTTTCAGGTGTGAAAATAGAAATGCTTATAGCAATGAGAACTAAGCATCGTTCCCTGCTCAAGATACAATGGTAGGATCTTCCCCTGCCGTGTGCACTACCTACCATTTTTAGGACTTTGATTCAGAACAAACCACTATGCAGCAGAAGAAAACAAAAGCAGATTTTACACAAGTATAAAACTTATATCCATTTGTCCCATGATGTAGTGGACACCCATGCTTCTACAGTGGAGGATTACTGCAAAATAGATTTCTGTTGATGGAAGATCAAAAAGACAACTTGATATTCTATGCCTGAGTATGGGAAGGACATAAGAGAGCACAGGCCTGTGTAGCTTCACTGTGTGGTTTGGATTTACATACATATTTTTGATATATATTTATAAGATCTCATGCAAAGCTGTGCAGATAAGAGTGACCTGTGTAGCCTTGCAAAACTGTCCATTTTTTTCTCATGCTAAGCATGAGAAAGAAGAAATGGTTGGAAAAAACAGAAAATAGAAATTCAGACAAAAGAAATTATGTCAAGATTGGAAGGTGAAAAGGATTTGATCATAGTCTGATGTATTCATAATAGCAATATAAAAGATAGAAAGGAAAAACTAATTCACTGTATCAGAAGATGAAAGGATAAGAAGAAATAGTTGGAAACCGTGGAAGGAAAAAATTAAGGTTGATAGCAGCAAAAGATTCTGAAATTGAATTCATATGGTAAAGACACACTGGAATTAGATGCAGTGTTAAGAGAGAGGAAGAACTGACCTACTTAACAGTGAAAGAAATTGGACAATAATGAAAAACAAATGTAGAAAGAAGGCTTTAGGTGTTTTAGGTGCACTGATTGAAGTTCTTTGTAGCTCTTGTTGCTCCAGGTTTTTCTGCATTGGGATGTGGAAGCCTGTGGGGTCCAGAAGAGCTGTTACATTGTACCCTCATCTTCCTGACTTCCTATTCAGGTCTGGTCTGGTAGGCACCAGCCCTTTCACATGCAGTTTTCTTATCCTGGTTTCAAAGGAAACCTCAGGCACAGGGTCATGGGCAGCCCTGACATACTCAGGTCTGGTCATGGTATGGATGAAGTTGGTACCTATGACACAGAATGGTCCAGTTAGTAAATCTGGTGAGGAAACTGCCTCAGCTGATTTCAGGAATTAGCACCGTGGCTGTCTTTGAATTTCATCATTGCACTAAACTCCCATAAAACCACAGGAGAGAAAGAGATTCTCCTAGGTCACAGTTTGTCTCACCCAAATGCAAATGTCAGAAACAGGCTGGATGGATTTCTGTAAGAAAGGATCTTTCTGTGTTTTATATTGTAGGCAGCACCTGGGAAAGGAACTCAGATTTCACTGGTACATCATATATGTTTAGGTCTAGTGGGATCAATCACTCTGCCAAAGTCAGAGTGGCCCTGAGGGCAGTTCAGGTGAAAAAGTCCTGGAAATATTCTTGGTCATGGGAGCCTCCTACCTGGGTCTGAACCTGGCTGGTTGGACTCTAAATATTAGGAGGATCTGTGTGTGAACAGATGGAACTGTGGCCTGAGACAGCTGTAATCTCAGGTGAGAAGCTCTAGAAGAAAAAAACCAGAAAAGACTGAAGGGAAGGCACAGATGCAAAGGTGGTCACTCTAAAAAGAGCTAAATATCTTGCTTTCTGCAAAATTTACTTTAAAAATATGTCCCTGGAAAATGTAGATGGCTGAATGATCCTCTTAGCATTTTTTCTCCCTTCTTCACCATCTTTCAGAATCTGCAGCCTGGGCAGAGAGATGGTTGAGTTCAGTCCTTCCCCAGTGAAAATTAGAAGGCAGTGTCACAGGAAATGTATCAGGAAATGTGCTCAGGGTTACTGGGCTGCTCTGAATTGCCCACACAGGACAGGTATTTGTTTTTTCTTCTTCATTTTTTTTTTTCTCTTTTTTTTTTTTTTTTTTTTTCTTTTTTTTTTTTTTCCCCTGGAAGGTGCAATTGGACATTTGATTACATATGAAGTCTTGTATGACAGCAGATTACTATTCAGAATGAATACTTCAACCTATTTAACTTAATTAGACCTATGAATACTCATGAAGAAAGTAAAAGGGAGCTTGCCCAAGCTTTTGTACCATGGAAATGAGGAGAGGGGGCATGAAGGGTAAGTATGCAAGAGGGAAAACCAACCTCAGTCATAAAATAAGAAGACAAGAAGACAAAAAGAAGACAAGAAGAGAGAGATGTCACAAAATGCTTACAGCTGTTCCTGTACTCTCACTGTAGCAGAGAATGGGGAATGAAAAACCTTTTTACTGACATTTTCACCTAAGGAACAATCTAAGAAACTTTCTGGGTTATTTTTGGAAGGAGAATTAAAGGTGTAAGTGGCTAGAAAGACTTTAATTGCTAGTACCTCCAGGCACCTGTAAATCTATAGCTGCAAAATCTGCTGTGTCATTGGTCAGCCCTTGGGATGTGTTTTTTCCTTTTCCTAAAATTAAGGGCAACAGAACCATTCTAAATAGAAGCGTGTTTCGTTGTGATATGTTGTTTCATCAATGTCAAAATGTTCCTGGAGAATATGTCAATTTTGATGAAATTTTCATTGGAAAGGAGCTGAAACAAATCACTTCAGCTGTCTTGGTTTATTTTGGTAATGTCAAAACATTTTGTTTTGGTAAGGTAAAACATATAATTTTGTCTGCACCGTTTTAATTTTTTTTGTTCTGAACAATTAATTTTTGATTGAATTCATATGAGTTTTAAATGGTACATTGTACTGAAGATTGAAAATTAGATTGTAATGTTTTCACATTAACAAAATAAAGTATTTTGACATAATTAAACGAAACATTTCAGCATCAACAAAGCAAAACAATTTGACACTACCAAAATAAAACATTTTCTTCGTTTCAAAAGCATTAGAAATTTGTGTAGCTGTCAGAAATATGGATAGAAGGAAGTTTTGTTTGAGGTCAAGAGAAAATAAATTTTTTAAAAGCTGAATTTTCCTTCACAGCAAAATGTCAGTCTCCTGCTTCTAGAAATCAGATGTATCAAACCCAGAAGCAGTTCACCCTTTGAGACATGCTCTCAGCTTGCTATTAGTATCTGAGAAATTTTGTGGGAAATATGTAATGCAGAAGAGTTCAGAAATTAGCAATGGAGTGTCTGGATACCTGCTGCACATCAGTTCATCAGAAGGATGAACCTCTACTGTCCTCTACTCAGGCAAATGTCTACTAAGAAATTTTTATACATTTTTATAAAAAGTTATTATAAGTGAGCACAGGATTTCCTTTAGTGATTTGACCAGTCTATAGTTTTTTACATATTCTGTTTCTATCGGTATCAGAAAACAATGCACAGGAGATATGGAACTGAAATAGTTACAAACACAGATACAGCCAAACCCAGGTGTAATCACCCTGTCTCTAAAGCTTTGCTTGAGCATTCACTAACCAGAGCAAAATATGGAAAACAAGAAATACCTCTTCTATTTCTGCATCAGTGCTCAGAAATGTTTCATAACTCTCTAAAATGTGAAATAGAAGCATTTCTAAACAACTCTGGCAAATTCCCAAAGAATGGAAAATATCCTTCACAACAATTCTTATTTTTTGAAATTAACAATTTGCTCTGATATTCTATCAAGACTGCACATTTGGAAAATACCTGCTCTCCTAGAAAAACTTTCTAGCGATGCTGTGTAACTCTAATAGTATAAAGGGATTTCTCCTTTACCTCCAGAAACAGCCAGTCATGTGTCCTGAGGCATGAGGATGGTGATATTTTTTCTTGTGATATTTTCCTGGATAATAATCAGCAGCTCCTAATCTTGTGCATATACCTGCCAAATCCTTTCTTCAAATTTGTAAAGATTTTTACCTTATTGAGAGATGTAACAATGAGAAACTGAGAGTTGCATAATAAGCAGATTAATTTTACTGATTGCTGCGTTGGAAAATAATGCTCTTTTTGTCCACTGTAAGTGTATTGCCTTTAAATGTTATTGAAGAGTCCCCTTGCACTGAATGAATAATCTGGTCTTCCTAATTTGGGGCATATTTATTATATACCTTGATGTTATCTTCTTGGCTTTTTCTCCAGTCAGGACACCTTTGACCACTCAATACCAACAACCATCATTAAAATGTTATAAGGCAGAATATGCATCAAAAGGGAACTTCTGCTCTGGCCTTGCTGGTTGTGTGGATGTCTGCTTGTCTGAGCTCTCTACTGCAGCTTGCCAAACCCTCAAAAGGAAAAACTTTCCCTGTCACTGTATTTGTTTTCCTCTTTCACTCTCGCTTCCCAGTGAAGAAGCATTCTCTGTGACTTCAGACAGCCCCTTAAGACCCCTAGGGAAAATGAGAGAATTTACCTTTAATGATGACAGACTCCCAGATGTATACATTTAAGATTCCATCAATGTGCGAGTTTCATCAGTTAAAGGAACAAAAAAAAAAAAATATTGAGAATTCAAAACCCCAGCCCAGCTCTAATCTCACTGTTGCTGATAGAAATTTATTTTCTGTCAGGTATGGAGAATTAATTGTAATGCCTACTCCTTCTGCAAAAGGTGGGTAACAGTGCAAAAAGTTCAGTTGCTTAGAAGCATATGTGGAAGAATGCTTGACTTCTTAACAACAGTGGAAAGAAAAACCACAATATAGTAAGGAACTTGAGGCAAGGGATAATGAATAGGGTTAGTTTCTTTCATAGTAACCTGCTAAAAAAAAAAAAAGATTTTTAAGTAAGTAAGAATGCTTAAAATTTGCAAGATTTTTGTTTCTACTCTCTCAGTGACGAACAGCATGTGTGAGGGGGTGTTTCTGAGCCTTTCATCTTCAGTGGAGGAAATCTTTAGCAGAGCTGTAGCCCTGTAGAAAATATGTCAGATACAGCAATTCTCTGTGGAAGGTGGTTAAATAGAAATGTCAGTGGACTAAAGAAAAAACCCAACACAACAAATAATAATATAAAGAGAACCGCAAACACTCCACATCCACAACTACCAGCACCAAAAAAAAAAAAAACCAAACAAAACAAAACCCCCAAAAACCCCTCAAACACCAAACCTAGACACTAGAAGAGTTTCCTTCAGGGGGAGGTGAGGAGGTGGTTCCCTGCCCCAGCAGTTGTTAGGAGAGGCTGGGCCTGCCTGGCCTGACTCTGCCCAGGCAGAGTGCTGCTCTCTGCAATGGCTCTTTGCCTGAGGCACCTGAAAAAGAGTCTGATAGAACGCTATAAACTCTGCCTCTGAGCCTTTCTTGCAGGTTTCCAAAGCTCTTTACCCGGGCAGGGTGTTTCAGATGTGCTGCAGTAGGGCCTGAGCTAAACCCAAGCCTTTGACCTGAGAGATCTGGCGGATTAACCACCCAGCTGGGATGCCCTGCTCTGCAGGATTTTACTTCAGGTGCTCAAAGCTGAAGTTAACAAGGTCAGGAGGGGTGAGCTCATTGGAGATTAACACTGAATTCAGAGGCAAATTGGACAGTTAATTTCCTTTGCAAGCTGCAGATTGTAATAATGCAGGAGACAAATTCAAACAGACGCAGGCAAGGCATTAGAATAAAAAAGCATTATTTGCTCAGAGAAGGGACTATCTGAACAGTAGAGACAAACAAGGGGGGAGTGAGATTCATTTTCTCTTGGGTTTCCTCCTACTTGCTACTCTACCACCCTGAGGGAGGAGTGAGGCTAAGACTGGAAGGAATCACTGCTACTGCTGCTGCTGCTGCTAAGCATCCTACTCCATGTGCATGTGGAAGCTCAAACTGGCACTAAGTAGTTCACATGTCTTGCCATAACAAGGAGCATGGTGTGTTTGCTGAGATTAGCAACTCCATGTCAGCAAAAAGGGCTTAGTACCAAGCCTTGAGGGCTAGAGGTGGGTGTGTGCTACTCTCTGAGGGGACCTTTTTTAACACACTGTGATATTTTACAAAATAAAAGCCAAGGATTCTGGTTTGTACTCACTGCGCATTGAAGAAATAAGCCAAGGGAAAGCCTGGGTAAAGGAGGAGTGATGAGGTTGGTGATGTGAGGGTGGGGGTCAGGAGGCCCAGTCCCCGCTAAAAGCCGTTCAGGCAGTTTTGGCTGTACCAAGCTGCCTCCCCTAGCCCCTGCTTCCCCTCCTGTATGGCCTCTGCTTTGCTTACAAGTTGACCCCAATTTCCTTGCTTCATTCTCAGGAATCAGTTCTCCTGTCTTCCTCATACTTCTCTCTTCATCTTCTTCCCCCTCGTTTTACAATTGGGTCAAACCCCAGTTCCAAGCAGAACTACTTGCCATCTATTTTCCTTCAGATAGTGGAGGATGATACAGGCATGGGCATGGTATCTCTCTATTTTATGAGGTACAAATGAAGCCTTGTTAAGTCACAAAAATTTATCAGACCAAACTTCATGCATGGATGGTTTCCTTGTTTGTTACGATTGTTTTTGTTTGCTTGTTTAATGGTGTCATGACAAATGAAAACCCTTTTAGCATTCTACAAAACCAACATAAATATTTATTATGAACTTATTATTCTATTATGGTCAGAAAAAAAAACCTCAAATAGCACAGGATTTTCATATGACTGAGAAGTCAATACATCTTTACATAGATGTATATACATAGAGTTTTATGGACATGTCCATATTACATGTCTAAAAATCCACTGGGAAGGGGGAGAAAGATAAAATTATCTGAAATACTTAACCAAAGTTTCAAATTTTTGATTAAAAAGAAAAAAAAAGAGGGTGTTCTAATCTTCAAAGAGACCTCCCAACACACAGATGTATAAAAGGGCTAGAAAGGAAATGTTTTTAAGAGGTTTCATGTCATGGCGTATTAGTGGGAATATAGACTACTATATAGACTACTATAGTGGGCATATAAACTACTATATAGACTACTATAGTGGGAATAAAGACTACTGCTCATTACTTGGCAGTGCATTAAATCAGGAAAAGTGGATTGGGTAGGTATCCACAGAAATCACCTGGGAGTATCACATGGTCTGTCCACTGGGTGTCATTCTGTACCCACCTCTGGGTTAGCACTCAGCCCTACTTTCTCTGCTCCAGGACAACAACTGGAAGCTGAACTGCACGCTTGAAAGAATCTGTCCCTGTCTTTTCTTCTGACCTGTGTTGACAGTAGTCACAGTTGGAGCTACATTTCCCAAGAAAAATCTCAACAATCAGATGTCTGTCGTGCTACAAAATCAACTCACATGATGTTGCAAATATTTCCTCTATAATTCAAGATGGAGCTGCTTGGAACAAAAAAGGATTCCTCCAAAATGTGAAGTCCTTCTCTGCTTATACAACGAGCAAATGTGTCAGCAAGCACGGTTGCTTTTGAGTTTGAGCAATTCTGTCAAAACCACTCTCTGTACAAGAATGATCTTCCTCAACCATACATGCTTAAAACACCTGTGGAGATTATTGTTTCTCCATACGAAAGGAGAATATTTTTTATTGGTATCTCTACCAGTCTGTGGTTTAGCTACCATGTTTCTTATACAGAAACATTTTCCTTTGAAAATTTATATTTAAATTCCTTGCTGTATTCTTTCTCTGGACTTTTTAGTATGAAAGAGTCAATGATTTTTGCCTTCTTTTGAGAGTAAGAGCCTAAGTGCTATAAACAACTATGCTTTCTCCTTTTGCTGAAAAGCATGAGGCAGCTGCACTGACAAGTATGAGCAAAATACACAGTCTACAATAATTCTGCACAATCAGGCAGGAAGGAAAAACAATTCCTTGCCTTAGCAGTACGTAGCCACAGGACAATGTTTGCATCTTCAGCAGCCTGAAACAGATGAGTTCTCAATACAATCCGAAGGCTGGTGACGGGAAGAAAGCCTCTGAAAAGGATAATTAATCTTTGGCTTCTATTAGGGGTGAGCTGCATTCAGGCAGTGTAGAGGGATTCTGCTGTCTAGTTCCAGAGGTTGGAGCCTTGACAGTTGGTAAGGTCTTCACCAATGTTCAGTATAACTTTTTACCAAAAAAAAAAAAAAAAAAAAAAAAAAAGGAAAAAAGGGATGGGAAGGGAGAGCAGGAGAAGGATTTCACAACAAATAAACTCAACCTTATCAGAAATATTCCCATGAAAAGCTGACCACAAACACTTGTAGCATAAATAACTAAGGCAGGTAAATCAGGCCCCAGCCTCAGCATGTGGTGACACAATAGGATGAATCCCAACTTCTCCTTACTTCCATCTCCTGCCTCTCAAGGATGACTTCTGAAGTGGACCTGCACAATCACTTGGGCTGGGAAGGACAAACATTGCAATGTATCTGGGTGGCATTTGTAATTAATGGCATGCAGTGATGTATGAATGACCAGAAACTAATGAAAATGTTGATCAGATATTTCAGCTGTAGCAAAGAAGGGCTGATGAGGAATTTTTAAAATATTTTTTTGGAGGGAAGAGTTCAGACTGATTGCTCTTTGCCAAGCTGTTTACTTGTTCTTATTCTAGATGGACAAGGGAAGAGAGGAAGTGTTAGTACAGAAACACCCTGGTGGTTTTGCAGCAAAATGGGTTGTGATGTCTCTAATTTGATGAAGCTGAAGCTTTTTCTTCTCACCTTGACAATGTCTGTTCTGATTAGAGTCCAGCAGCATGGTAATGGCCTTTACAGATTTACGTAGATGTCAAACAGTAATAAAAGTTGAGAATGTCAAGAGGAGGGGGGAATGACAGGCAAGAGGAGTGAGGGTATGTGTGAAAAAAGGTTTAACAAATTGGCCTTTGGGCATAGATTTGCCTTGAAAATGCTGCCTCAAAAAGAAGTAGAGATGAAAAATCCTAATGATTTTTGCCAATATAATTCACCCAATGTAACCCAGAGAAGTACATAGGAGCAACTAACTTAGGGTTTTTTCCCATGAAAAAGTGTTGCTGTCTATAATCTCCTTGTTTGGCATTGTTACATTTTCTGAAGGATGAGTTCAGTGTAAAAGAATTTTAAATATCTCCTTTTTCTGTCACACTGTTTTTCCCTGTTCATCAAGTTCTGGCATTGTAGCAAAGCTATAGTAAACAATGTGTCTCACACCTGTCTCAGGTTTAGCCCTGCTCCTTTATCTTCCTGGGAAATTATGTGTATAATTCAGGAATATCCTCATCATTTTCACTGCTGTCACTAGCAGGAAAAGAAGGATAAGTTATCTTGTCCTAACAATGCAGTATTACTAAGCTTTCTATAATGAAGCCTCAGTTGAATGGAGTTCTTTGAGCCCTTCATGAGGGAGGGTTGTTATTTTTTTGCCTCTTCACCTGAGGAAACCTTCTCTACTTCTCTAGCTGGTTCTCTGCTCTCACATATCTGCATTGATTTTAGCGATAACAAAGCTTTGTCTTTCTACCCAAGAAACTGAAAGCACCTTAAAACATACATGGTTTAACTAAGCCTCCTTTAAGGGAGTAATTTATTGTCTCTGTCAGGGAAAAGTGAAGCAGAGTCATGCCAGTTCTAAAAGCATGTTATTTTTTTTTTCCCCGGGGGCAATAGGCATCCTACACTTCACAACCAGTCACTAACTCCTAGGACTGGAATTAGCTAACAGTAAGGCAAATGTGCTCTTTGACAGATGAAATGTCAGGTGAACTTACATTTCAAAAAACAGGGCTATTTAGAAATGATTTTCCATTGACTCACATCCGCTATAGATGATTTTCCTTAGATAAAACATCTTCCACAGTGAGTGTCCCCCCATGCTCATTGTGCACAGGTACCTCTTGTATAGGTCATTATTTAATTTATAAATGCAGAAAGATGATCAAAAAGACACTGCTTTTATTATGAAAGGCCCCAAAATGTGAGCCTTTTAAATGCACAATAACAAAACTCAGGTGAAATCTTTTGGTTGATTCTTCACTGCCCTGAGCTGGAGCAACTCCATTGACATTGGTGGTATTGCAGAGACACAGAGCTGAAGTGATGCAAGGGGATTGCACAACCTTATCAAGAGCTGATGTCTTCTGTCACAACTCATGTTTTCTGAGAAAGGTGTGATAGAGACAGACAGTAAACACTGCCTAAATCTAGCTTGTCACAATTTACTTTGCCTTCTCTTCCTCAGCTGCCTGAACTTTATGAATTTTTTCATCCTTTCAGCCAGAAGTCACTTACGTTTCAATACCTCAATTAATGGGGTTGTGGGTTTTATTTGTATTGCAGCTGGTGTCCCAGTGAATTTGCCTGCAGTTAACTTGATGGCCAGCTTTGCTCTGAACTGTATGCCATCGATAATAGCAAGTGACAATCCTGCCATTTCAACAACTTGATAAATCAACCAGGCTTCAAAATAAGTCAGTTTCACCTGTCACAAAATGCAGCAGCTTTTTTTTTTTTTTTTTTTTTTTTAATTTACATCCCCAGAGTCAAACATTTCTGACAGAGATCTCAAAGCACACAGGCTGGCAGGCTCACTGGGGACAGGTCAAGCTTTTGATAGAGTGGACATTGGCAGTGAGGGGGAGTGAAGAGTGAAGAGATATGGAGTGGCAGCTTTTCCATGCTCTGCAGTGCTATGTTTGACTTGGTCTTGTGTTGCTCTTGGGACAAATCAATTCTTAGTGTGCCCAAGCATTCTATGTTAAATACCACAGAACCACCACATGAAATGCTCACACTGGGGACCCTCATTAAGACGGGAAGGTTTCTTGAAACTGTCCTCATCAGCTGTCAGAATCCTAAGGTGGTTCCATCTGAGTTTAGTTTAAGATGCTGTGAAGTAAAAATTAATGGAAAAGGGCTAGTTCCTACAAGTGCAGTATTCTGGTTTTGCTGTGTGCTGAGGAGATGCCTCTCTACAGACGTGCCTTGGTAGACTCAGATCCAGTGAGGCAATTCTGTCCTTTCTTGCAGCATCAGTAGCCACAGACTTAGTGAACACGGGGAATGCTGTTGGAGGTACTTTTTGGGGCCTCAGGAGAACTTTCTGATGGTTTTATTAAGAAAGGGTGTCAGAATGTTCATTGGGAACCATTTTTTATTATTATGTTAAGTATGCAAATGAGTATTCAGGTGTCTTAATGGAGTTCTGTCTTTTCTTATTTCAATCCAGCTGTATCAATAAATGATTGCAAGCCTCACCAAGAAACACGACTCCACTGATAACATTTCTAAAAGACCTCAAGGCTTTGTTCTGATTTCACAGTCCTTTTGTGAGGCTCGATATTAAGAAAGGGACAACAATTCCCCCTCTCCTTTAGACTTGGGAAAAGGGTACTTTTCATTTGTACATCTGAAAGATTGCTATAGGACTCCAATCCAGTTGTACAGAGCTTCCTTTCAGGGTTATTGAGATAAATAGATACTTCCAGACTGGGAGTCAGGTGCCTCTTGCAGCACGTCTGAAACCAAATCAACACCTCAGGCTGCTGCTAGCACAGCTGCTTAGATCTAGGCTGGGAAGAAGAGAAATCCCAGGTAGATTTAGCTAGACTAACATTCATCCTGTTGTTGATCTAGTTATCCCAGCAAACTTACACCTTTCTTCCATCATAAGAGGCAATTGTGCTGTTACAAAGGTATAGATGCTTTTCCAGAAACACCTTTCTGCACACTAAAAGTAATGCACTCTTGGGGAAATAGCACTGCAGTTTACTAAAAGGCCATTACAAAACTGTAAGTAGGGAAAACCTTTATTCCTCCAGGCAATAGCATTTTTATGTTTCTTTTTCTACTTCTTTTGCTTATGTTTCTGCTGTGAAGGAACCTGGATTAATATGGGGACAAATGGATTAGAAGCATCTGGAGCTAGCAACATTTTGCTTTTGCCATGCCTGTAGCAATTAGCATTTGCTCTTGATGAATATTTGAATTAGAATAATTGTGTTTACATGAAGTAGAGCTGACATACTTTATTTAAAAAGAAAAGTATGATAATGTTGATATTTTTCATTAAAAATGCACCAGATCTTTGTGAATAATATAAGAATTCAATAAGCATCTAGGATGGTTTTTAAACAATTTATACAGATGCTTACAGTTTTTCAGAATTTTAAAATTTTAATACAAATATTTCCATAAAATAGCACAATTTTTATCAGTTCTCAGAAAAAATTAATTCCAAACACAAAATGGAAATATGTTTCCAGCAGAAGATCAGTGGAGCTCCTTAGAATTGCTGTGTTATCAGAGAACAGAAATAATACCACAGGATTTATGCACACCAGGAGATGACCAGTATATATTATTTAAAATAATGAATAGTTTTTAACAAATCCAGAAGCTGAAATTTGTTCACTAAAGATAGTTTTTCAGATACCTGTGAACACTGAATCACAGATTCACAGAGTAGGAAAAGATCTCAGGAGACCAAAATGGTTCTCTCGTTTACTTCACATTAAATATGCTGTGAACATACCTACTGGATATTTGTACAACCTATTCTTATAAAGCTCCAGGGAAATATCTCTTGCAGTAATCCCTGTGGTGTAGGTTCCCATGCTTCACTCTGGCTTAGATTTTCTTCAGTATATAACTGGAAGAAACAGGTTTTTTAAACCAAATAAAATTCTTACAAGCTCCTCCTTCATTTGTTTTCTATCCTTACTGGCTCTAGAGGTCTGTTTTGTTAGTAACTAAATGGTAAAATGAAGGAAAGTTATCCTGTCTTTCCTTTCTTAGCCTAAAAATTTTGGTCTCCTATAGCATTTATTCATAGGTTATGTTCATCTTCTCTTTCCCATTGCTTTTCTCCTCATACATAGTGTCCTTTTATTTTTCTCAAAACGTGTAATCTAAAACTAGCAATTTCCTAAATTCTAAATCTAAAAATAATTTGTGTCTTGGTACCAGCATGAACTGAACTGGAACTGTGACTGTGGGTTTTTTTGTAGAGTGCTTCTGTGTAATATATTCCAGTGTGAGCTTTACCTTTCTGCAACAGCATCCTATTAATTTTATCATGCTCAGTTTGTGATCTGCTGTACTCACTGGTTTTCCTCTGTGCAGCCAGCTTAGTCACTTGTTCATTTGGTTTACTTTGGGCTGTTGCCAATTGAATTTCATCTTAGGGATTTCAGAGTGGCTTGCCACCTTTTCAATATATTTTATTTTCAATCCTTCTGAAGAACTGGCGGTCTTTTCCAGCTTGCTTTTTTACAAAGTTTTTGTAAGCATCCTTGTTCTGGTCAATTAAAATCATTAAGAACCACAGCCAAGCCAAATGCCTGTGGGATAATTCTTAAAAATCCTCTTCAGTTTGACCATTCAGTCAACTATTCAAACTGCAGTTTTGCATTTATCTGAGAAAAAACTTCCTGAGTTTGCTTATGAAGCTGGTTTCTTACACTGAGGAACTGTCAGGGGTCTGGGAGTTTAGTCTGACAGGAAGGTTGGGACCACAGGCTCACTTAGGAGTTGGTGGCTTCTTTTTGGACTTTAGAGTTGTGCTTTTGTGGTACATATGCTTCCATTTAATAGCAACATCTGGATCTATTGCTAAAACCAGTGATTATTTTCACCTTGAACAAGTTTGGGTTCAGCTTGCCTTTATGGGTCTGGCTTGTTTTTATTTTATCCCATGGATTTTACAGTGCCTAGAGAATCATATATTTTCAAGAAAAAAAATCAGAAAAAAACAAAAACTGTTTTGCATTTAATACAAATAAACAAATGGAAAAACAAGCAAACAAAAACCAACCAAGCATCAGCCCCAAACTTTTAATTTAAAGAAAAGAAGTGAAGACCCATAACAACTTTGAAACACAGTGGATATATTTTTTTTCTCACTGTTAGAACATCTTACAGCTATTGTGGCTCTCAGCTGCTTTTACACAACGGTCTGACATATATGATGAGTTTCACTGTACCTCATAAAGTTTTTGCTTCTTGAAAATTTGTGTTGCTGGTATAATAAGAAGCTTCCTTTTGTCTGAGGAAAAAAACTTAGTTCTTGAAAAGCACAAATTCCTCAGCATGGACTTCAAATCACTATTCTCTTCTTACTGTTTGTTGGTTTTGTGTTTGTTTTTTTAAAGTATTATTTCTAGGTTTTGAGGCTGAGCCCTAAATCTAGTTTTACTGAGGTTTGGGACATCTTACTCAGGCAACTTCAGCAGCGGATTTGCATAACTGATCTTGCCTCCAGGCCTACTCTCTCTCCTCACAGTCAGTCTTCCTGCTTCTGCTCATTATCTCCAATTTTCAGCAAGCCTTCAAAATCCTGCCAGGCATGGTCTGAAAGACTTGCAAGATTGAAGGCTTCCTTGTGGAGGAGTAAGAAATGTGGGCAGGCAAAAGCAAATTCTTCTGGTGTGCTGGAGACCTGGGGAGGAACGTGCAGGAACCAAGAGGGAGACCAAGCAGGATTCCTGCAGGATGCAGAGACAGCATGGGCAAGACCATCACTTTCTCTCCTGGTGGGACTGTTTAAAAGCACTTTTCCTTTCTGTGCCCATGTGGTGACACAGGAGCAATCTCTGCAAGCATGGCCATGCCTGTTCTGTGTGAAGATGCTGCTGTATAGAAATGTCAGCTCAGATGGCAGTGGGAATGTTCTTACGTCATTACAGAGAGTTGGGCTCCAGGGGAGACCTTGCTGGGTGCTCACTGTGAGAACAGAGCCCTGTGCTGTCTCACCCAGCAAGGACTGTGTGCCAGAAGGGCTCTGTGCTGAAAGACAGGAGTGCAGTAGGAGCCTCTGGGGAGCAGAGCAAGGGAAAGAGTTGGGGGGAGAGGGTACAGGGAAGAGAGAAGAAAGGTGCTCAGAGTTCAGGTGTATAACACCAGTTGATTCTCATCACCCTTTCCTGTAGGCTTTTAACAATTCCTTTTAAGCCCACAGAAATCTATCCACATGGGGGACATTCACACCTGTACACTGACCAGAGGTGTTGCAAAAGGAAGAGCAGATACTTTGTTGTTTTATTCCTTCATATAGATTTATTTTAAAAGCCTTTGCCCACTATCTATTAGCATCACATTGCATGATGTCTGTTGCAAACATAACTGTCTATTAGCATTGCATTTTGTGATGTATATAGTGGATGCACTTATAAATCCATGCTTGTGCATGTGTATCCATACAGATCTACATGCCTCTCTCTCAACAATGTTGTCATCTGTACTGTATCATTATTAAGAGCTTTTATATTGTTTTAGATAAAAATTGTAATGTAAATCTAAGATTTTATTATTCCATCCCAAAGTAAACAACATAAAATGGAAGGTGTTCACATTTCAAAGTCTACAGAACTGAAGGAGGTAAGGTAGAAGCTTCTTCATCCAATTTGTTGCAGGTACAATAATTACTTTCAAAAGTGGGAAATATATTACTACTTCCCCAATTACTCTATCATACTATACTGGGACAATAAATGACTTTAAGTCCAACGTTTGTCTGTTTAAAAGTTACAGGCACTTAATTTTCATAAATAATATGGCCTTTTTTATGCAGAAATTAAAATTCCCTTAAAAATTGCAAGTAATTTTTTTAAGCTCTTGTCACATAATAAGGTCATTACTGAGGGGGAATTAATTACTTACTGGGACAATGCATTTTAAAAATTACTTTAAACAAGCGAAAACAAAGGATCATTCATTTAAATGTGAATGGAAAGAAACCAACTTCAGTTTCACACCATTTGGGGTGCAGTTCACTTGTGCAGTGATGAATCAGTCAGAGATTTGCCAGCCTGGTCTGACATGAAGTGATGGCAAAGGACTGACTGCCTCCCTTTGGGTCTGAGGAGTGATGGATTTGTTGCAGGAGGCTGTACAGTGGTGGGTGGATGCTGAAAGTAGAAGGAGGGGAGACTCCAGTGCTGGTGTTGTCCAGACTGTGTGCCTGTGGTTGTTCCCATGCCCCACCTTGGAGATGGAACAGAACCATTCATGGGCTTTAGCAAGGGGCAAAGGAAGCCCTGATGAATGCACTGATGCACCTTGATCTGAGGAAGATGTAGGTGTAACACATGAAGCTGGGTAGGAGCAGGGCCTCTCAGCTTGATATGAATGTTTAAGAAACCCTCCCTGATGGCTGTCCTTCCTAATAACATTGTTGTTTATACTTATTCCATGTGCAAAAGCACTGCTTTCATGTTACAGTAAATATAAGCATAATTCTGTGCTATGAAGAGTTTGAAGAAACTGCTGGAATTGGGGATCCTGGAAACTGCAAATTTCGGATGAGCTTCCTCCAGGAAGTGTTTTTTACAGAAATGTTGGGTTCTCAAGCTTAACAGCTACTGTTATACTAGTATCCTTTGTCCTTCTCCTATATATAAAAAAAAAAAAAGTATCTTCTGGCAATTGTTTTTCTGCAAGTCAGGGTCAGTCCTCGTCATGGAGAGACTTGGAATAATTTGTTGTCTGTAGGACAATCAACATTGTCTTTCTGCCCTTTTGCTTTAAGCACAGCTTATACTGACAAGGAGGAGATCCCTTCCACCACTCTGTTTTAAAAGGTGCTACACTCTTAAAACCCTTTGTAAGGTGGCATATGGCAGGATATGCACATACATACAGACAGACATCTGCAAGAGTCAGAAGACTTCATATCAAACAAGCCATGCTTGTCCATAGGATAGATAAAGGTCCATAAATCACACACTAAAACAATTGCAAGCAGTGTGAACAACATATTTTAAAAATGAGTCTTTAAGAATCAGAGGAAATTTTTATTAAGGTTTATTTTATTGTCTCTAGTTATGATATCAACTTGCTTGTGTTCTCCAGCACAACAGGCTGACATTTGTTGTGATCTAGTGGTACTGATTCTACCCTAATATGTTGGGAAAAAAATTGGTTTATACCACTAAGTAAATCAGAGATTTCTGCACCAGCTGTAAACTAACACCTGAAGCCATCTGAGCTGCATCTGTGTTTCGTGTGAGTCTGATTCCTCTTCTCACTGGGGAAACACTCAATATGCAATGCACATCAAGTAATTTTTCTGTTTAGCTTTTCTAACTGTTGCATCACATTTCTAATTTTCCTCTTTTTTAAAATTACTCTAAATAAAGGCTCTAGTATTAATTTAATTTTTTTGAGAGAAAAAGAAACCCTGCAAAAGCAGAGACATGCATTGCTCTTCCTTCCTCTAATCAGTTTTATAACAGATTTTTTTTTATTGGCTTATCCCCTTGAATGAAATTACCATTTTCAAATGAGAGACATATTAGAGTCTAGGCTGTTAAGCCTGCCAAAGCTTGTTTCCATGGCAGGGCTGTGTGTGATTTTCATAAAATAATTCTGCTCCTCAAATTATACTAATGACAATGTGTTTTTATTTCCAAGTATTTTCCTGGGGGCTCTTTATGAATGATATAGTCAAGGAAGCTGCTTTTTTTTTTTTTTCCTCCTTTCTGCTGTAAGGAAAGGCTGCCTGCAGTTTGGCACATCTGTGACAATAGGAATTCACATCATCCTGAGGGAAAAAATCTGCCCCTGTGGGGCAGTTCTTCCAAGGGTTCCTATGATAAGGAAAGCTTTTGAGGTCTAGGAAAGCAATTAGGGAAAAGTTTAAAATGTTAGGGAAAAGTTTAAAATGTGTCGAATTGTCAGGTTAAAGTAGAGACATAGAATGCTTTTCTGTCTCTCATAGTGCTTCTCTCATGTGGTAACTCAGAAGCATCCCTTGATATTTTAATGAATACAAACCATCATAGCTGATAGAGGGCTAAACACACAAATTACTACCAACAATATTTGAGTTTCTATGAAGTATAATAACGTGGAGTTTGATATCTGTCTCATATGGACTGTTTTTCTTTCTCGATGCTTGTCAAATTGTTCATGACTCACAGTCTGGGGCACAGGAAAATCTGATCTCAGGGAGTTGTTTACTCCCTTTCCATAAAGTAATGAGAAGTTTCTGGTGAGTAGGGGACAGCAAAACAGCTGAACGATAAGGGAGCTTTACTCCCAATGTCATTAAAGTGGTGATTGTCCCATAATTAATGATGTGAACACTTTGGTCCTTCAAATAGTGAGTGCAAAGGAAAACAACATTATGGGAACACAGTGAGTATGTTCCATAAAGATAGAGAACCTTCACAAGGGGCAAAGGTTGTCCAGAGTCCCATGCAACTGTGATCAGATGTTATTGAGTTTTGTACAGGACATGGAGTCATCTGGGTATATCAGAGATAATTTTTTTCCAGGAATTATTTGCATCCTGTGGTAAAAAAGAATAGCTAATCCTCTTCCTTTTCCACATAGCTAAAAGTTTCTATTCTGACTTCTTCAACATCTGAATGCTTCATAACTCTCCATGGATCTTCACTGCACCACAGTGCTAGGACTTGCTGCTGTCTCCACTACTGCTCTCCTGAAAAGCAAAAGGGCACTGAGGTTAACATCACCCAGCAACTCATTGACTGAGTTGTATTCCTGACACTGAGTCAGGTGAACCATCCCCTACACATATCTGTTTTCTCCCCACAGAACATTTTTTGTCATGGACTGCATCCAAACAGCTGTGGGGTTTTTTTTTCAACAGTGAAACTTATTTTTGTCTTCAGTGTCTTACCACAGCTATTGGGTAAAGAGAAAAATAAATCCACCTGGCTGATCTATTCACAAGCTTGTTCATACCCTTCTTTAATGTGGCACATCTGTGCTGCCTTTTTTCCAGCACCTGGCTGTCCTCTGCCCACCTTATAAAGCATGGAAAAATGCCCTTCCCCCGTGTAATTGGCTGGCTGTGGAAATACTGTAAAGGGCAAAATTGCAGCCCTTCAAAGACTGATGCACAGAAGAACTTAGCTTTGATTTATAATTAGAGTTCTGAAAACCTTTCATTACAAAGTCGGGAAAACCTAGGGAAAAAAGTCATTTTCACCTGTTTTCCGCCTCGCTTGACTGGTTCATGTTTGTTCCCTGGCTCTGTGTTTGCAATGTTTTTGATGGTACTGGTATGAACCAATTTCAAAGGGAAATTGTAAGGCAAAGGGAATTGGGAAACATCCTCTTTCCACATAACTGCAAAACGGGATTTTGCTTCCTTTGAAACCAGTGAAATGCTCAGACTTTCTGTGTAGCTCAAAGAAATGCAAAATTTACCTCACTTTTGTCTTTTTTCTTAAGAAACAATGAATATTGTTTCTCCATCTCACAACCTTGGTGAGTCTGGGAGTTTCAATGTTATGTGGACATGGGCTGAACTTCTGTCTGTTCAAAAGGCAATTGGCTGTGCTTTACTCATGGGTTGCCATTTCACCAAGCTGTATAATGTTGTTTCTACCCAAATCAGGAAAGAAGAAACCCCTTTTCCATGAAAACACTTGGGCTGCCTCTTGACCTCAGTCCCTTGAAAAAGTCCACACAAAAATAAAAGCCCACTTGTAAGGATACATCTTCATTTGAATGAAAGGATAAGCACAAACCTTACACAGAAATTCTCCCTCACCTTATGCATCTTTTTAAGTTCTTTTTTCTGTTCTTCTGCTCATGTTCTTTGACATCTCCCTCTTTTTTCTTGCTCTCTTCTAGCTGTTATCCTAGGCTGCTCAAGATGGTTTTTTATTTTTTTCCCTCTCAAAACAGTAAAGAATGATTACTTAAAAATCCAGAGGTAGGAGCTGCAATCAGAGACTTGGCTTTCAAAGAAAAAATGCATTAGTTCTGTGCTGTCTTTAATCAACTGTGCCATGCATGACTTCATGGACCAAGCCATGGAGCTCTAAAGATAGCTGTTGGTCTTTGAGCCCCCTGCATTTCTACTTCTACCATGTTCACATAAGAGGTGTTTTTCCTGGTACTGATCCTGTACTGATCCTTGTATCATGTACAACGTTATGCTCAGCTCAGCCAATCCTTTTGACAGGGAAAAGAGGTCTGCACAGCTACTGCACCTCTTTCAACTTTTTTTTTTTTTGCTTCTAGCAATTAGTTTTGAAGTCTGGGAGGCTAATACTTACACTCAATACATGTACGTAAATTATATGATCTCTTCTTCCAGTATTTACATGCATTGGATTTCTTTAATTTCCTTTTTTTTTTTTTTTTTTTTTTATTACATTATTTGACTGGATGTCACTGGTAATGTTCAGGTATGACAATGTATTGCTTCAGTTAGTATTTTCTGAAGCTTAAGAGGGCAGCAGTTTCTCATTTTCCCAGTCATGTTCCACAAATAGCTGTACTGAAAAAAATAAGTGATGTGCTTTTGACCATTTATCCAAGACCTTATGGAGTATGATAAACAATTTTTGCGAGCGAATAGTTTATTTGGTGTAATTTGGAATATATAGATGGCAAGTAAACATTTGTGAATAGAGTTACAGTTAGATGTGGAACCAAAATTAGCCAGCATACTTTGGGTGTATATAAAACTGAACAAGAAAAACAAGGAAAGGGATGAGGAGAAATGTGGCACACACCTTTGAGATACAGCTGTGAACTGCAGCTGAATCATGATTACTGCTGTATAAATGCCAGGGCTCTAAGCATCAGTGCTCAAGTATTCCAGGAATTGAAACTCAGGTTTTAAAGGAAACACTATATTTGCCTGTAAATGCAGTCCTTTTAGGAACTGGGGAGTGGATTACACTGGATTAGCTGGAAGTAAGGCAAACCCATCATGACTTGCAGGGGAAGCAGCAAGGACAGAAGGATCCATTAATTTTCCTAGTACAGTACATGGCATATTGCAAAGTGTGAGAACCATGATGGATCTGGAGGGCTTCTCTGTGGAGCTGTGGAACATACAGAGAAAGAAGCAGTGGGTATGGTGTGATTAAAGACTTTCCTTGAAATAAGGCATTTGTGTTTTGAATGGGTAAAAATTAGGCAATCACATTTTTTGCTCTGAGGATGGAAGCACTCAGTGTGACTTAGTCACATGACAGGCACAGCAGGTTTATTATCTTGTGTCCAAATATGATCACTAACAGACATACCAGAACAAAGTGATAAAATGGACTTGGTTGGCTGAGCATAAAGCATATGTCAATGAACCATCAAAATACTCCTCTTTGGCTAAATGTGTGTGACATTTTTATAACAAATACCAAACTTCATACAGTGCAAATCAAAACTGTCCTGACCTACAAAAGCCAAAATATATCCTAAAGCCTGACTGTGTGGCACCTGGAACATTTTGCAGATGTCTGTATTCATTTTGATTTGTGTCCTGTCCTCCCAGAAGCTGGAAAATGAAGGCACAGTCCAGTAACTCAAATAAAAAAAGGCATTCTCTGTGAAACTGTCTGGTTCTCCTATAGTCTCAGGAACAGATTTTGAAGTTTAAAGTTTGACTACCTTATTCTTGAAGAATGAGCTAAATGGGACTGTATTTTTGATAGTTTAGAAAGAAAGAGATAAGAGGTGGAACTGGAGTGGAAGGCTGGATCAGATTCTTAGCAGCAAAATGTCATCATCATCACTAAAAACATTTATTACACCTTCACTTCCCTTTTCCATTGAGTTTCCAAAACTATTACTTCTATTTCTACAATGTTCTGATTTAACTGTCCTCATAAGCTCCTGTAACCCAAGTCTTCTGAAGGCTGAAAACCCACATACTTTATAATATGTAACCCTTTGGCATCCAGAAGTAAACACTAAATTCCTTGTACATTGTTTACCCTGATAGCATCAGAAGATGGGTGTAGTTAGATTTCACAAAGGCTTCAATTTGAGTAGCGAATATTTTAAAATACTTTAAAAACCCTCCAATAAAACAGAACCAGTAAGAAGTTAATTTTATACTTTCAAATCAATTTGGGCAGTAGGTAAGCTTAGGGGAAAATAGTGAGTAAGTGTAGACTCAAATGA
This sequence comes from Heliangelus exortis, assembly GCF_036169615.1. Taxonomy (NCBI): domain Eukaryota; kingdom Metazoa; phylum Chordata; class Aves; order Apodiformes; family Trochilidae; genus Heliangelus; species Heliangelus exortis. The sequence continues at coordinate 15,876,269 of NC_092424.1, read as the reverse complement.
AGACAAAAATCAGTTCCAGATACCAGTGTCCCCCTCCCTCCCTTTGGAAGAGGCTGCATTGCCATCCCTGTCAGCTCTGTCACAGCAAGGATTGGCCTGTGAGTTGTAACATCTCCCATGTGCATATCACTAATAACTGTGGCAGAGAAGGATCTTTGGGTTTTAACTGCACAAAATAACAACCTGAGCATACGGATTATGGCAACAGGCAAATTTTAATGTCGTGGAATCACAAAGTGTTGGTAGCTGTGGTATTCCCCAGCCCACACAGGGAACAAGGGGAATCTTTTATGCTGTTAATACTTCTTCCAATTTCAAGATCCCACGGGGTCTGCAAATGCAGAGTGACATTTATCCCAGCTCCTTGGACTAGCCACAAGGTCTGGACATCACTTACATTCCTCTTAGGGGTTTAAATGGTGCATGGGTTTTTTGTGTGTGGGTGGATTACATTCTTAATGAAGTATGCCCCCTGGGAAGTAGGTATAATTAATCCCCTTTTGCAGACAAGGAAATGGATGCATTAAGGGGTGAAATAAGTTGCTGAAATCCAAAATGAGCATAACAGAAGCTGGGACATAAGTAGAAAATTTCCATACAGTCATTGACTTCTTTACACAGAATCACAGGGTGGTTGAGTTTGGGAGTGACTTCTGGAGGTTGGTCAAATGATTCACCCTCCACTGCTCAGGTGGGGCCACCTTACAGCAGGCTTCTCAGGACAGTGTACAGATGTCTTTTCAGTATCTTCAGGGATGGAGACTCCACAACCTCTCCAGGCAACCTGTGCCAGTGCTCAGTCACCCTCAGACCAGAAAAGTTTTTCCTTATGTTCATATGAATTTCCTTCCCTCCTCTTTCCTTCCTGCCTTTTTTCTTCATTCACTAGTGGTCAGGACAAGTGCCAGGATGGCTGAGAAACTCAGTGAATCTTTGCTACCTTCACAAAATTATAAGAAAAAATGCAGTGGAAACTTAATCTTTGTCCATTTCCCCCAGGAAAGAAAGATTGCCTGGCTTCCAGTTCCCCACCTAGGGAAGGCCAAAGAGGACATTCTCTGGGAGGTTTTATCATCATGAAATATAAAATCTTCCTTGCACTCTATTGTCTGTGCTGTTAACCAAGGTCTGTTCAGGCTGAAGAAAAGCTGATTTTTGTTTCCCTACTGTACACATCTTTCCTAGGTTAGCAGGTTTATAATCATCTTTTTCCTTCTCATCACCATAATTTCGTTTTCTTTTTCAGCCGTTAGTCACAAAATTGCTGCCTTGCTTTTCCTTATTGCATCACTGCAGATCTTTTTAACCTATTAACAGCCCACTCAGCTCTTATTTCCTCTCATCTTCACTGGTGTAATTTTTGGAACTGCTTTTTTTTTGCTCTATGTCAGACAATGCAACAAACCTCATTGTTCCTTGACACTTCTGCATGAACCTCTTCTTCATGTTGTTCAGAGAGTTAAGCCCCAGGTATAGATGAGATACCAAGAGACAAGGATAAGGGGAGCAGGAATGTGTCACAGTACTTAGAGTTGCAACACACTCAGATTCTGACTTCTGACTGTCCAGAATATTTCCTGTTCAAATGCCATGTCTCATCCAACCCTCTTCATGTCTAACCTCTTCTTTTTACTCAGTGCTTCACATCTTCTTTCATGAACTCAGCCTCTGTCCTTCAGTGTACATAATGACATTACCTCTCAAATCTATTTTTTCAAAACCATATCTTTTATGATATGTTCTGTCATCTCTTTGCAGGTTTCTCTCATTTACTTCCCTCATCTTTTTCCTCAGTGATGACTCAGTTGCTGAGAACACCCTGAGGAGATGCATAAAATGACTTTCAAGAACTCAGCCTAGTGGGAGCATTAGGTCAAGACCTGGATTTAGCTTGGTACATACTTGATCCCAGCATGAGCCAGTGGGAGGAACCGGCCAAGTTATGGAGTTATGAAAATTCTTGGAACCTGCTTTAAAATCTCGTGAAGCTCCAGTTCAATACTGGACCACAATTGGAAACACATATTTTCCAACATATGTGAAAAAAATTAAATTGATTGACATGGGCACTAGGTCTTAGAGTCAGTATTTCCTGACACAATAAAATCCTGGTTAATCCAGATTTCAGAGTGACTTTTCTGTTGCACATGGAGGAGTGATTTAAGGTATCTTCACTGGTTTTTGTATGTTTTGTTCCTTATTGATCCAAAGATCAAAACTAAACATGAGACCATTTTACTTCACCCCTACCCCCAGGTTATTTGGTGGTGGTTGTTATTACTACTGTAATTTTCTTGCAAGTGCAGTCTGTTTTTTTTCCTGCTTCCCATGTAAAGACAATGAGCAGTGAATGAAGAGAGGGAATCTTTAAGTGAGATTATCCCTTTATCAGGAACAAAAGTAAATCTAAATCCCACTGAAATCCACTGTCAGCCGAGATCATCTGTCACACATGACAGCAATGGAGAAAATTGAATTCTATCTCTTTCTGCTTGATTCAAAGCAATCTAATGTTAAGATTGTGTCAGTCGTTCCACTACCATAGCACCTGGATTGTTATCTTTCTGGAATTCACAGTCTTCGTTTTTACTGCTCAATAATCTCTCTGGGGACTATTTTTTGGCCCTTAGGGGAATGGCACCACCTGCCTGCATTCATACTTCATAGCATGTGGTTCTGGGTGAAGGTAAGGTTTGGCCCTGGAAGGGCTGAAATAGTCTGGTACAGTGTCAGAAGGTTTTGTAAAGAGATGGAAGCCTGAACTGTCTGTACTGAGTATGGGAGATAGTTCCTGTTGTACTCTGCCACCTGAGCTGTGTGCTACCTCCTGGCCCTTGTGCTTGCTGCCTGCAAAAAAATTTGAGGACATCTACTCAGTAGATGCTCTGCCACAGAGCTCACTGTCAAGTGCAATAGCTGATTGGAGTGACAGGCAAGACACACAGGAGACTTGGGTACAGGAAACAAGTGCTGTGATCTCAAAGAAATTCCTCTGTAGGAAGTGTGCCTTCTTTCTGCCCCAATTAAATTCCCTATCCTCTTTTCAGTGTCAACCAGTGAGAGTGACAGAAAGCTTAGATGTGTTCAGGCATTTGTCTTGTTTCAAAGGTGTGGGAATGATGAGGTGGAGGGAAGGCGTGCAGGGTGGCCATGAGCCATGATGAGTGGAGTTGCCCCCGTTCCTCTGGGTGGGTCCCTCTGTGCTGGGTGCTGCCTGGGCACTGCAGGAATGCTCTGCTGTGAGGTCTGCAAAATATGCATTTTACAATTTGTATAATTGGATGAAAGTCCCTTGCATTTTATGAAAAACAAAGGTTTTTTACTTAAACTCTTGAACTTGGAGTCTGAAGAAATAATTATGTTTTTTGTGTAGCACTAATTTTCATGGTCACTGTTAGTTGCAAGCTGCTTCTCTTTCACCTCTATTCTGAAAGGCATCTTCAGGACTGTTCCACACTGGAGAGAGCTCCAAACCAGTGTTATTACATGAAGTTTATGACCTTCCAGATCAAATCACTTGACAAAGATTATGCAAACACTGCTAATCCATAATAAAATCAGCTGGGTTCAGAGGTTTGGAAGATGAAAACATACGGGAGAGGGAAGGAGAGAACTCATAGAAATTACAAGGTTAAGTTCTGCTGGCAAAGACAGTATGAACAAAGATAAATTACTGTGTAAAGGATTTCCAGAAGCATAGAACTGCTATTCTAATGTCCCTGATCAGTTAGTCTTTACACTGCCAGGGTTAGAGTTTATGGATAAAACAAAGAGACCAGTCTGTAGCAACCCGAAAGATGATGTCTTTTTTCTGTTTTCCTTTGGTTTTTGGAAATGGAAACGGATCTCAAGGGAACCTTTGCATTAAGGTCTTTGCCACATATAAAAGTCACAATTATTTTGTGCATTGGTATCTGAGGTCAATGTTGCATGAACTTCAGGGTAGATTTACAGAGCACATTTCATTTCTCTGGAAGCAAGGCATTGCTATATTGTGATGATAGATCTCAAAACAGTTATTTAAGCTGCACAGGAGCCCAGTATAAAACTCTGATCTTCATTTCAGATGGCAGGAGTACGGATCATGTGTGCAGTCATGTGGGACAGGAGCAAGACCCTGAGGACCTTCCCATTCTGTGGTAGGTTCTTCCCACTTGTTCTATCATGATCATGAATAATCCATCTAGAGTTTGGGTTTAGTTGTTTGAACCCACCTATCTATGAAACATGCATCAAGGCATTTGTAAACTCATTGGTACGGCTGTCTTAGTGAGACAGTGCCAGCCCTTTGTGCCTCTGACAAAGTTTTTCATAGGGATTTTCAGTACTTCATCTGCTGGTCCCAGAGGGACCTAGAAATGTTACAGGCATAACAGATGTGCTGGGTAGTTTTGCAGATCTAGTATTGGCAATAAATTCAGTTTTATGGTCTTGTTTGAACGGGGTCAGCTTCGCTTTCCTTTATTTATAACAATAAATATTTATAAGCTTTCAACAATTGTGCCTTCAAAAATGTCAAAGTGGAACTCTCAGCTGAGGGTGATTTCACTCTGTTCCACTCAACAGAGGAACTAATAAAGTCAGCAGGAGGCAACATCTTGGATTAACTCAGATTATTGTTACACTTTTTTTTAATAATTTCAACTTTTTAACATGGAAACCTCAAGATAAAGCCAGTTTTCCATTGTATTAAGAAGAAAACCCGTGTTATACAAGAGAAAGCACATAAATAAATAAAATAGTATTGTCTTCCCTTTACAGAGAGGGATCTGAACCATATAAAAATTTTGAAAAAGGTCAAGCAAGAAATGAGCAGTCAACATAGGGCCACAAAGAAAACTTTGTTTCCTTTTCCTGAGTTTTATACCTCTACCCTCAAGCCTCTGATAGATAGTTGCATCCCTTACATTTGAAGAGATAATTACAAGAAAACAGCACCCTTATGTATTTCTTATCTTACTGTAAATATATTCACGACACAGCTGATGTGTTTTCTGTTGCACTTGATTTCACTGTGTCCTGACTGAAATCCAATACCTCCTTGTGGCTACAGTAGACTTTAGGATGTTTTCTGACCTGTCTGTGGCTTGCAAAACCTTGTCATTTCCATCTGCCTTCCCATACTGAAAGCAGAGCTCTGTAATGGACTTTATTGTGGTAGAACTGTTTTCTCCTAGGATGCTTCAAAATAGTTTTCTCTGTCCTGCATGCAGGTTTATTTGGCAGTCAGGAATGTCCTTACAGAAAAAGGACATTCTATAGATAGATGTTTCACACTCAAAAAAATTGTAAATAAAATATCAAGTAAAATACAACTTTCTAAAATATACTCTGCTTGTCACTTCTCTTAGTCCATTAGGTCTCTGATGATACTGAAAGCTGACTCTTCTTTTAATCCTCTGTGTGAGTGCTATTTTTGAAGTTTCTTCTAAAACCATGTTAACAGAGATTTTCAGATTATTTCCCCTCTGCTTCTTCCTCCCCCTCTAAAGCATAGTATTTGTTTATGGTTTTATCCTTCAGTTTTAGAGGCATTACTTAACTTCATCTGAACTTCCAGTCTATCCAGATCTCCCTGTGAGGCTGAACTTTCCAGGTTGATTGACACCTTCATCAAACCTCCATCTCCACCTCTGTTCATCAAAGATGGATGTAACTTTTGTGTTTCAGTGCCAAATCACTCTTATCTTCCCTCAAAGAAATGCATGAAGGAAGGGCTGAGCATACAAGGCTGGTACAGTAGGGGACTATCCTGTTGTCAGCAAGGTGAGAGCCCAGCCAAGCTGCAGGCAAAGGAGTTTCTCTTGTGGCTGCAATCCAGATGCAGTCATCCATAGATCTCTGTCACTTTTCCTGCCATCCCACTGTGACATCTCCTTTATTGTGTAGGAGTCAGCTTCCTCTTACAATACAGTTCCTGACTGCAGCACAAAACATGGATAATTCTTTTTAGGTAGGTAACTAAGAGGGCTACTGAGACAGTCTGAGACTGGACTGGCAATTAAACAAATGACAGATGCTCTCTATTAGGCCTATTTTCTATAGGGAAAGGAGAGAGAATCAGAAAGAGACTTAGGGGCTGGAAACTAAGCTACATAGCTTTAATGAAACAATGTTGATTAAAAGGAAAATAATTAAATACATACATATATATATACAAAAGTGTTGTCAGTTGATTAAAAGGAAAATAATTAAACATGTACAGATATGTACAAAAGCCTTATCAGGTGTTCCCCCCCCAGTAATGCTCATGTCACCACTGAGGCTGCAGGGCAGGCCTTGGGGAAGTCCCAGACTGGGCTTCTGGACTCAGTAGCAGACAGAAATTGGATGCAGGAACACACAGATTCAGGAATGCATGGATCTTGGTAAAAGGCAGATGAGTGGACAGAGTCCTCTCAGGACGCTGGCCATGGACAAGAGAGCTTAACCCTCACAATCCCTCGTATTTATACCAAGTATGATGTATATGAGATGGAATGATTTTCAATTTTCATCACCTTTTCTTTCTGCTTCTCCCCAAAGGAAGGTTGCTGGTCACCCCCTTTACTCCCTTTTGTTTCCAGAGAATGTTTTTCATAACCAAGCAGTGTCCTTGGTTCTGCATACTGTTCTCCAGTAGCAACTATAAACATCAAGCATTATAAGTCCTAGAAGTTGACACTGAGTAAAAAGCATGCTGGTAATTTCTGCAAGTGCAGCTACTTAGAAGAGACTTAATCGAAAAGTTAAAATTACTAGAAAGAAAATAGGTTCTATCATGGCTCAGGACAGCTACAAACTGGCAACCAGAATCACAGGGCATGGGACATTTTCCAGAAAATGGACCTTTCCCTCAGTGTTCAAGACAGCACTAGACATGTCTGGATATGCAACAAAACAAGGACAGCAATGGATCATGAAGGTTTTAAATGAAAAAGATCCCTGTTTCGATGATTAAAACAATGTAATAATCCCAAAGGCTTTTCTTTGCATTGCATACTGTTGTGGATGCTTCAGATAGACAACTTAATCCATTACTGCCTGGGAAAAAAAGTTAATCCTCTTGGTTGTTTCACACATCTTATTCTACCCAGGGCAGCAAGTAGTAGAGTGGGTGGCTCTTTTACAGCCACCTCATCTCATCTGTTCATCTAGTTGGCTGCTCAGTTCTGAGAATTTTAACGTGGGCCATACTGGTGTCCCAGTTTTGGGGGATAGGTGAGTCTGTGCCCTGTCAGCTCATCATCCAAAAAGCTCCAGGAAGCAGAAAGTTTGGAGAATCCTTTCTACCATGCATAAAAGATTAGAAGCAAATGCAGTGCACAGGTGTTAGTTTATAGGCAGATGAAAGGTGGACAATTCAGGTGGCAGGGAGGGAGGCTCAGGAGAAGGTCCCCTTGGACAGACCTCTTCTTGTGCATAGTATTTGTCTTATTAAAGGAGATCCCATGGTTTTCGGGTTCCTTTTTCTTTGGCCACCAGTTTTGCTATTACCCTTGCAAAAAAAGTCAATCTTCTGCCTTCTGTGAACCAGTTATTCTCTTCCTCTTTTTTGCTCAGCCATCATTAACCATAATCAAAGAAGGGCAGAGCTGTCACAGTCATGACTGAGATGACTGACAGGGGTACTGCCCTGTTGTTGGAATCCGAGCTTCCATGAGACTCATGTGGAGAGCCCTGCTTGTGACTTAGTCAGATGCTTTCTTCCTTGTCAGTCACTCTCTACCATAATGTCATGGCATGTGAGAAAACTGGAGCTTTTGTGCTGTTTGAACATGATGCTGCTCTGGCTATTAAATAACTCCTGCAGAATACATTTCTCGTTCCCCTGCCTTTGCACAGAGTCCCACATACACAGAGAGTACCCAGCTTACCAAGCCACAGGCATTTCAGCCTTGCAGTGCTGAAATGATCTATCCCCACTCCCAGCTTTGCAAAGAGCAGCCAGCTGTTTAAAAATAATTGACTGAATAAAAGAAGGAAATAACTAAGCTGTCCACTCTTAAACTACTTGTCTGTGATTAAGGGCAGCTGAGTTCAGTTCCCATCTTCCCAATACCCAAGATGAGGCACTCTGTGTGGGTTATGCTGAGTGAAGTGATGAAGTGCATGCATCTTTGATCTGTCTCTAAATGAGCCAATGTGGGTCTTGACCACAGTGCAGTCCTGCCTGTGCTGGCAGCTGCACTTGAAGCAATTAAAAAAACTGGACTGATTTAGGGCTGTGCTGAAAATATTGTACTGCTTTCAGATATGGACTAATGTGGGCTGTGGTTCTCAAGGCTCTGAAGACAAAACAGCTTACACTGAGGTAACTAACACTTGTCCAAAATGCAGCTTCCTTGATTAGGGTTTTCATCCTCTATACATCCCTAGGCAAGTCATGTATACCAAATTCTGAAACAATGTAGATTAGGGATTGAAGTGTCCGGGTTGATTTCTAGAGATGATCCTATCTCTAGTCCTACTTCTCATTGACTTAACTATGGGCATTCACCTGAAAAGAGGAAGCAAACCAGGCCATTTAGTTTCTGTTTTACCTCTTTCTTCTTACTTACCCCAGCAGTGATGAAGAGACACTTTTTTAAAGTCTGTGAGTGTTCTAGGAACTCCTACTGAAAGATCTGTATACTGAATCTAGCTATAGAGACCTATTATTGAGTTACTGTTATTATTTAGAGTATAAATTATTTCTCTTCTGCCTTAGTGTTGGAAGTAGTAGACTTCTTTGTATTCAAACAGTATCTGAATCTCAAGGACCAAATCTTACCTCCAATTTCACTGATGGAAATCAGAAGTAACTCCATTAAAGTTGCTGCAATAATTCTGACTTTACCCTAAGGCAAATGAGAACAGAAAGCAGCTTTTTGCTGCCTAAGTGGAAATTTAAAGAATACTTTAAACAGGCTAATTTAAGGGAACAGGGAGGCCAACGTTGACAAGTAATTTCTATATTGCTCCTAATAGTTTGCTTTACACTTAAAATATATGATCTCAAAACAGTGGAACCACTTGGCCATGTGGGATATAATAATCTTAGAGGTGGCAACTAAACAATGGACTCCAGGCCCAAACTGAGGAAATAATGATTTCAAGTAAGATTTTGTTACCTTTTAAACTGCTTTTGGTTGAAATGACCCACATCAGGTTTTTGATCACGTTTTTGCTGATGTAGTTGGTACAAGATAAATATACCTTTGGAATTCTTTAGGAAAACTATTCCCCTATCTTCTGTTCCATATATCTTGGGAACTCTTTTAGAAAACTACTTTTGTTCCTGTAGTGTTGAGTGTGCTGCCATCTCATGCAGGAAAGTGGCTGGGTTATTTTTAACTGTGGGATACAGGTGAGAAATTACAGGAAGCATTTTGGTGGTCATGAAGGTGAGAAGCAGCTCTGTGTGATATTACCCCCCTGCTGCAATCCTCCAAAGCATTTTGCACAAAGTCTACAGTGACAAACTCTTACTCTGCTTCCTCAGAAGGTTTGCTTTCCTCAACTCTCTTTCCCACAGAGAAGGTTTGAACAGCATATTAGTGATATTATTTTATGATATCTCTTTATATAATTATTATGTTAGTGTATGATGGTGGGATCAAGCATTTGGATCAAGCATTTTTGGGGTCCATTTGCCCTCATGTAGCAATTTACTGTCCCAAGTCCTTTCTTCAGTATGAAACTAAAACTGCCTCTCATTCTGAGAAGATATTTGATTTTGGATTTAAATGTTTTCCTGAGCTGTGGCCACAGGGCCTGCTCCAGAATGCTCCCCCCCCCATCAAATCAGTGCTGAACATCCTGGTTCATTCTGTGTCTTTTGAAAAATTGTGTCAATCTTTATTGCTCAACAGGAATGAGGGTGCTGTATAATTACATTAGAGCAAAACAAACACTGCAAGGAAATTTCTGTGAATAAGTATGTTTAACCAGTTTATTTCTGTTAAGAATAAGAGCAGCTCTCTTGTGTATTCAGTTTGTGTTGCCACCTACTTGTTGTGCAACTGGCACAAGCTTGAAAGGCTTTCAAAGCTTGCAAATTTCAATGCTTCGTGCATTTGTTTTTCCAAAATCAGAAATTTAAATCCTTGCATATTAATATTGACATAGCAAGTGATCTAATCAAGAAAAATGAATCTTTAACCTTTCTAAGATATTCAGGTTGAACTTTGAAATATTTGTGATCTATCCCTGACTTCAAAATGTTTGAAATAGTATCATTACAATACAAATGTTTCTGAGGGAAACAGTTTCTTGATGAATATCTAGGTAGCAGGTTAAGGAAGTTATCTTCAATACAAACATCAAATAATAATAACAATAAAGCATATATACACAATCTTCCCCACTGTTACCACAATAAAGATGAAAAAAAAAGAAATGAGAAAGAGGGAAGAACTCTTTTAACACATATAATTTGCTTACTATTTCCAGACTGATTTTCCTCCCCTGCTGTCATCTATTCTTCTTTATTTTTGTGATTCTAAATTTGAATTTCTTCATGCCACACAGTATGCATTATGTTCTTTGGGAGGCTATTCTTCAATCTATTGGACCAGAAAGGAAACATTTTTGTCCAGATTTGCTGACTGAATTTTCCTCTCTTTAGTATTACTCTGTGACAATGGATTATATTCCCTTTTACAGTCTTAAATAATTTATTTTATCTTTGTTATTTATGGTCTTTGCCTTTCATGACCTCCTTTTATCCTGACTCCTCAGTTCTTTTAATATTATTTTTATTCAGGAGTCCATCTGTCTCTTAATCATTTGTTCTTCCATTTCTCTGAGTCCTTTCCAATTTAGTGGCATCTTTCAGGCTGTAAGAAGCTTGAGGCTTTATGCAGTGTTCATAGAGTGGACAAATAATTCATCAGTTTAGTGCAGCTTCTTTGGAGCAAGGTCCTTGGCTTTCAAACACACAGCATCCACCATTGCTTTCATTATAGATTCAAATCCCAGTGGCCTGGCAACTCTGAAATAAGGAAGGGAGTGAACTGACAAGTCAACGTGCTTTTTCCCTACCTTCTGGAGATTCTCTGGTCAGCACTATGTGGGCACCTCACAGGGAGATACAGGTCAGCCTCAATCCTTTGAGTGCTTTCACTTCTGTTCCTTTTTTCTCCATTTGCTCAGCACCAAAACCTTCCCCATATTCCCTTGCCAAAGATGCACAACCGTGGTTACTCTAGGACAGGTTTTGTTGATTCTGTATCTTTAATTAGTACTTATGATAGGGCTGATAATTCCTACTTTAGCTGTCCATTCTGCCAAGCTTGCACCTCCTACTTATTGCATATTGTATCCTACCATTTTACACATGCTGCCATCTTAGTGACCCAGCTCAGGGAGGGCCCTCTGCACATAGATGACTCTCCTTTTGTTACCTGTAGCATCCTGCAGTTCCTCATTTTCTTGTCTTCTTAGCAGTACCACAAACCAGGATTATTTATCTGCACACATCCCAGAGCACATGTTATTAGGGACATTACAGCACTTTCTGTAAATTAGGATAACAGCATTTGTATTGGTGTGCCTCAAAACTGGGCTTTGTGGTAGAGCTAAGCCATTATCTGTAGCACTGGCTGCCTACATTTTTATCACCCCCTCTGGAGTGATTCAGCCCTACTGCTGAAGTTCTCTTAACTTTCAGCTCTGACTTTCCTGTTCTAACACTTAAAATTGTATAGTGATATTTTAGAGAACCAAAATAATAGAAGATCTGCACAAAGAACCATTGACTTGGCAATTTTCTGTCACCATCAATTGGGGCTGCTTGAAATGCTCACTCTTTCTTTCATAAAAGTGAGGTAATTTCAGGATTAAAGATGATAATGAAGGTGAGACACTTGAGTTCTAGTCCTGCTCCATCAGATTCTCTGCATGAACAAAATCACAACGTGAACAAATCACTGATTTCTCTCTGTACAATAGATATTGTACAGGTAAGATATTAATAAGATATTAAATTTACATGCTCTGAAGACTCTGATATTTTGAGAAGGGAGCATGACAGATATTTAGGATAGTTATTATTGAAAATTTCTTTGAGACTTCCTGCCAGTCTTGAATTTTAATTGTAGCCAGAATAATTGGTTGAATCTTCATGGATGTGTTTATGGTGGTGACGTGCTAGAGGGACTGTGTCATAAACAGAGCTCCTAGGATATTCTAGGACATGAAAGGAAAGGGTGGAGAATGTGACAAGAGTTGTAATAAAGCTGTTCATTGCTGAAACAGCATTCACCAGATGAAACGTTTGTCTTCTGTGTCACAAGAAAAAGATATGATAGCCAGTATTTAGTGCCTTAGTTTACTTTATCTCCTGCTATATTTTAAAATCAATGCATTGAGTATGAGTTGTGAATCAATGGATAATACTGAAATTTTCTTATCCCACAGTCAAATACTTTACTCCACGGTCTATTACTGTAAAAAACTTACTGTTTTTAGCCATTGTCTGTTTCATTTAGAAAAGCAAAGACATTAAGTTCTTACTCTGTCTTTCAATTTATCTCAGAATTTCCAATAGACTTTTATAAGGAGTGAAAGTAGTAAACACAACCATTTATTATCCAAAACTGTGTTTAAATTGTTATCTGTGTTGGGGAATGCCTATGTCAGTATAGTAGTAGTATTATATTTAAATATAAAAGAAAATTCTACATGATTTTCCTTCTGATACACTCTCTCACATCCAGCACTTCCACTCTCAGTGTTTACACAGAAATCTGCATTTCTTCTGCTGCTGGTGAGAACTCTCCGTTAAAGATGGATTTCGTTTCTTTTCCCACAGAAAATAAAAGATGTACAGAAAATAAAAGGATGTTGCAAGAGAAAGAGCCTTTGTAAATGAGTAGTGGATAGCCTGATGTATTCTTTGTAAGATATTGTATTAATAGGCTTTGGAAAAAGAGAATACCATGAACCTAATTTGCACTTCTTTGACCAAGAAAGATACCATTGGCTGATGAATGCTATAGGCTAATAATTCTCCATGGTCTTGGGAGGTATACTATCAGTATTAAAATACTGATGTTCAGAAAGGAAGGACAATTTTTCTTCCTTCCTTGCTGCAATTAAAGGGAGCTGTCTTCTCTTAATGTCCCTGGCAACTTAACTGATAAAAGCTTTCTCTTTCAACCTAGTTTCACCAGTAGTTAATATGTATGGCACATCCTTAGCGTTTGCTCTCTGTGCTGAAGTAGAGAAATATTCAGAAAATGAAAAATCACTGAAGACAAGAAAACTTGTGAAAGGTGAAAGGATCTGCATGCTTATCCCATTTACCTGAGTCTCTTGATAGTGAAAAATCGTAATGGATGTGTGAGGATTTTCTGGTGGCGTTCAGCATGACGGGATTTTGCTTAGACAGAGCCCAGGTGCTGCAGTATGTCAGTGCTGGGGGAAAAAAAATAGAGGAGGCAATACAAGTCTTTGTTTTTGTTTGTAAACCTCAAAACAGCTTGAAGTTTGGCCTGGCTTTTGAATAAATGTTCAGGTTTGTATTTTATTATGCAGGCCAATTAGTCTAGTCTAAACAGCACATTCCATATTTCCATATAAAAGACAAGCCTTCTGAGGCATGTCCTCCCAACATTTAATCTGTATTTTGGCTGCCAGAAGGGCTGGAATAGTTAACAGGTCCTTTTATTTTCTTTTTATTTCTTCTCTTTCTCCCTCCAGATATAAAAGATTGGTACATCCTCTCTTTTTATTTGTTATCCTTGGCCAGGCAGTGTACTGCATATAGAGTAAACCTGAAGGGTAATAGTCTGGGAATGTAATTTGTTTCTTGAAAGTATGTGAGCAAGTAACTGTAAGAGGTTTAGGAAGGCTGCTTTGATATGGTTCCACACTAGGTGCTGGGAGTACTCAGTATTGTGAGTATTCTATAGGCATTGGCTTCATAAAGAAATTCTTCAGTGTGAGGGTGGTGAGACACCAGAACAGGTTGCCCAGAAATGTTGTGTCTGTCCTCCCCCTGGAAGTGTCCAGGGCCAGATTGGATGGGACTTGGAGAAAACTGGTTAGGTGGGAGGTGCCCCTGCCTATGTCAGGAGTACTGGAACTAGGTGAATTTTAGGTCCCTTCCAGCCGAGATCATTCTGTGATGCTGTGATTTGGGATGAAAAATTACTGCTGCTGCACACAGTAAATAGTCCAAAACAATGTCTGCATCAAAGGGCCAAGGTTCTGGGCACCATGAGCAGGACTCTGTAAGCTGGCCACAGAACTGAGACTGCTCGTTGCCTGGTCATATGTGAGACCCTCATCTCCACTTCAACTCTGACAACAATGCAGCTAAAATGTGCCTTGAGGAGCCACAAGCAAGGGTGATGTAACCCTTGCTCTTCTGAGAAGGTTGTCACCTAAGACAAACCAGATGTAGATTCATGCAGAAGGACAGCGGGTAGAGTGAAGCTGCTGTGTGAGCAGAACCCAGAAGCCATTCATGGCCTCCTGCACAGAGCACAGGTCCTGGCAGAACCAGGAGGGCTTGTCCTCTGGGCAATGGCACCCTCATTGTGGGAGCATCCCCAGGGGTCTCTGACATTAATGCTGTCTTAAGCCTGAACTCTTGGTCCTGTCTAAGCACCATCCTGGGAGATGTTTGCAATGATCATCAGGAAAAGCCTGTGCATGTGTGCCAGTTCAATCCTGCCATGATGGGGGGCAGTTCCTGCATCACTGAAATGACAAAACCCTTTCAGCAGCCAAACAGCTTGGGCTGGCTGAGTCCCTGTGGGGTCTGGAGTCCTGGCAAGCAGTCTCAGGGATACTCTGTGAGTGCTGTAATTCAGGCACCCAGCGGGCATTTCCAGCGAAAGAACCTTGGTTTAACACGGGCATTACCTGCTAGAGCTGCACTGGGAAATGTCAGGAAGGATGAGTTTTGGCTAATGTGCTCAGTGACACTTGGTAAAGGGCAATGCAAGCTAAGGGTAGGCTGACTAATGGCTGTGATAGTGTATCATGTATCCATGACTGGTTTTGCTACTTTGGGAAAGGTTTATGCTTATTTATGCCAAGATAACTTGTTTCTGAGCTTGCATTTCATTAGCTGAGGGTCTCACTAAGGTTAAAGTGGGTTCTGTGCCTACTGCTGCCTGCAGATTTAGCTATAAAAAAGCAAGTGACATAAGTTTGGATCTCAGTGGTAAGCAGAACTCCCATATGAAGCACAAATATTTCAGACTGTTGTAATTAGAGCACACTAAGGGAGCCCGATGAGCAAACCTTTTTTATTAGTATCATTAATTTGCTAGTTTTAGGAGGAAAAAATACCAAGTGTGTTTTTGAATATTTTATCTGCCTTCAGATATATGCTGTAGGTACATAGAAATGGTGGAATGAACAGAGACTAGAGCTAAGAGGGAGCTGGAAGCCATCTCAAGAGGTCATCTTAACCCATCTTTTTACTCCAAAGCAGAATCAGCTATACCCAAAGCATCCCTGACAGGCATTTGTTTTATCTGTTCTTCAAGAGCTTTGGTGAAAAGATAGTACTGCTTCCTATGGGAAACTTCTCTAGTCCTTCACCAGCCTTACTGTGGGAAAATTTCCCCTACTTCCTCATGCATTACCTTCCATCCTATCCACCTGCAGGACAGAAAAATTAACCCCTTATTCTTTACAGGATGCTTTTCCATTCCTTATTATGTTTTCCTGCCATCTTTTCTCTGAGCTGGCTATTTATTTTTTTATTATTATTTTAAATTTTTTTATTTTTCACGTAACTGGGTCACATTTTTAGACCTTTAGCCTTTTGATTCTCATTAGTCTTCTCAGGCTGAATGGTCCATACTTTTCTTGAAATACCGTCTGAGACCAGGCCCAGTATCCCAGATGTGGTCTTATGAAGAGAAGGGTTATTTTCAATGTCATAGATCATATCCTTCATCATGTACCTAAAGGTGATATTAGAGAGTCTGGGAACTGGTTAGATTTCCATATGCCATGATTGATTAAAATTCACATGTTGATCCATTGCCATTTTCAGAATGTTCCTTGCAGAGTGAATGCTTGTTCAGTTGGTCTCTATCCTGTCTGGAGTATTCCTGCCTGCCTCAACTATCTTACACTGGAGCTTATTGAATGATACCTTTTTAACTCTAGACTAATCTTAATTTTTGCTAAGGTCACCTGGCATTCTGTTAGAATTTTCTGGAGTTCTGCAGCCCCTTTCAGCTTTATCTCATCTGCACATTCAGTAAGTGCACTCTATTCCCTCACTGGGTCTATGAATGGACATACAGACAGCAAGATAGTGCCAGGCTCTCTGAAATCACACTTGAGACATCCTCCAGTATGACAGAAGACTACAAATCAGAATTTGCTAGGAGGGATCTGTAATGATGCATGAACATTGATTAATAGTCAGAGTATATGGTGAGCCCACCTCTTAAGGAAACTCTGAAATGTAATTCATTTCTCAAACTGAACCTGAACCAAAACTGATGTTTAAAACTCTTTTCTTAGCTTTAAAATAAACTGATTCAAACTGCTGATTTTTCCTTGAAGCTGATGTGGACCTTAACTATTCTGGGCAGCTTTGTGGATCCCAAACTGGAATTAAATTGAAAAACTTTGTTTGCAAATGAGTCCAAACTGAAACTTGAGTTAAATAACACTGTTTTAATTCCCTCTTACCGTAGTATGATATGGACTGTGTTTCTTTATCTTGCTCCTGAAAATGCAAGGAGGCACAAACAAAAGCCTATCCTAGGTCAATGCAAGCTAAGGAATATAGAGCTAAGGAGATGGAAACATCTGCTGCAGCCAAAGACTGGGATGAGCCTGATCTCCTTGGTCACCCTCTCAAGTAAATGCAAAGACCCAGAAAAACTCATGCTCTGTCTACATTTAGATCCATCTGCTTCCATTCCCCATCCTCAGAAAGGGGGTAGAAGAGAGATTTCTTCCTCTGGCATGTTTTGGTGTTTAAGTGAACTCACAGCATAAAGTTTGTACATGCCCAGTTTTTGTTTTAAGAATACTCTGCTTCACCTGCCAACACCATAGAAAAAATGAGTTATAAGAGCAAGTACAGCACCCAGCATTTTTAAGTTTTTCCTAAAAGCAAGCATAAATATGCAAGGAAGATAATTCTGCTGCCATTACATTACTTGAAATCATAGATCAAGTTTGACATTGGGGAAGTAAAGCAGAAAGAAAATTGCTTTTTCTTTAGTAGCAGAAAATACGTCAAGCTACCTTTTGAAGCATCATTTTTACATGCGTGGATAACAAAGCTCCAAGTGATGGTCTTCAGGTTGATGGAGAAAATATATAAGGCATGTTCCAAATCAATGTTACTGAAAAAAAACCCCACACCTGGTATTTTAAAATTTTCTTTGAGGAGTCTGACAGCCATTGGCTTCCTGAATGAGATCAAGGGAAAGGATTGTGTAGGAGAATGGACCTCTCCCATCTGCTACTTTCTATTGTTTTGAAGTAGAGAAGGAGACAGACTCAGGGGATCACTTAAAGGAGTTAGTACAAGTGTGAGTGTCAGGATTGTGACTGAAATGGGAATTTGTAATGGTTGTATCAGAACAGTGCTCTTTTCAGTAATTTTAGTAACTATTCTGCAGCTGCCACAACTGGAAGGTTGCTTATAATTCATTACTTAAGATTTTCACTGATTAATTATATTCTTATTGTTAAGCCTTCATTCTCCCTTCTCTGTGGTTCAAAGATAGCTTTTCTCATGGGAGAATAGTAAAGTGGTCCATAAAAAACTGAAAGTGACCCTGAATCCTAATCCATTTGTTAAAACAGACCAAATTGGAAACTGCCAGGCATTTTCAGGCTATGTAGAAGTTTAGAGATATTTAAATGGTGGGAACTCAGCTATGTAGCTCATTTTTGCCGGAGCAGCACTGACATTCTTAGTCAGTCTTAGTGGATGGGATTCAGTTGTGGAATAATTTTATAAAAAATCAGATAAATCTAAGATCTGAAGCTCTTTAGGATGTGCCCATCAAGCCTTCTTATTCAAAATTTGTGGCTATCATGAGCATGGCATTTGCCAGAATAGAAACATTTCCCATACCTAAACCTGGCAAGCTAAAAGAAGAAGAAGCCAGAAGGGCCAAACCCCAACCAGATTTCTTCTCTGATGGAGAGATGCTGGAGTCTCCTGGGAGTTTACAAGGGATTTTTCTGATAATTGCTCCATTCTACATGGAAGGTGCCCAGATATTATGGAGAGTCAAATCTGACCAGTGAATCTGGTCAGTGATCTGGTGAATCTGGTCAGATTTCTGACCAGTGAAATCTGTCATTACCTGCTCTAAATTAAAGTAGCCTAATAAAAGTCTGTGACTGCTACTCTCTCCCTTCCATAATCTCTGCTAGAAAAGAAAAAAAATCTTACCCAGGTATTCACTCTGTGTAATATCTCACATCTGCAGCAAACCACAGAAGAGCAGCTGCCTCTGCAGAGAGGTGGGAAGGCTTCTCTTCTCTTACAGGCACGGCACACAGAATGAGCAAACCTCACCTCTTTTCAGTACCATTAGCTGTATAAGCCCCAGTAAGTAATGCTAATTTATACAGGGCTGCCTAATGAAATCAGTGTCCATGCAATGATCTTATGCTTTACAACTGCTGCTAAAGGCTATTTGACCATACTTTCCAAAGGTCAGTGCACAAAATCAGAGCTGAAAGAAAAAGGCACGGGACTAATTTGCTTTGTCCAATAAGGATTGTGGTGACCTTTCTTTTAAGAGGGTTTTAACCTGGTTATTGGTGATATGCCTGAAGTTATCTTTAAGGAGAGGTACCTTTTATGTGTTGCAGGTGAAGAATTCCAGCCTCTTCGTATGATGTGCTTTCAACTGCAATTAAGTGGTGCCTGTTTTTCAAATGAGTTAGGTTAAAACAAATGGCTCCTTCTCTACATAGAATAAATATACAGTGACAATGACAATAAAAATCAGCTGCTGTTTCTACTGAAGGCAGGGGAGGGGAAAGGGGGGACAGGGGAGGGCTGCTGCTGGATGAGGAAGAAGCCATGTCAGTGAATTACCAGTCCTCAGCAGGAGCCCCAGCACCTAGGCTGGAAGCTAAACCCAAACCCAAATAGAAGCAATTCAGCAGTTACATGTAGATTAAGTGTTGAGCATCACCCATGAAGAAAAGACATGTTTTTTTCCAAGGAATCACAGATGCAGTTCAGAAAAGATTATTTGGTGCCCACTCAACCCTCTTGCCAGGAAGCTGTGACAGCTGAGATGTGTAATCACTAACTAAACTCATGGCAGTGTCACTGATGGGATTAAACCAAATCCTTCCCTGTACCTAATGACTTCATTTTTCCTTGCCTGTGTGCACGTGGCTAAAGGCTTAGGGCAACCTCTACTTTCTTCATGCTTTTATCTCTACATGAGCTTAAGCATCACAAATTTTGTGTTCCTCAAGCCTAGTGATTTATAAATTTGTAGTCTGAGTTCTTATAAACATTTTTTTTTTTTTTTTTTTTGTTTTGCCTATCTGTGTGGTTTACTGCATGGAGCTGCCAAGCTGCCATGTCTGTAGGAAGGCCACTTCTTGACTACTATTCTTTCAAAAATTAAGTCAGTGGTTTGGGAGTTGTTGGATGCAGCTGTGATCTGTTGCTTTATGTTTAACTTTATGTTAGAGGGTCTTATCTCTAAGATAAGTCACTGGAGTTGCAAGATTATTCACCGTAGGTTGAGACTAAACCATCTAAGGCATATTTCTCAAAACTGGCCCCTCTACAGCCCCTATATTCCCTATGTATACTGCACAGCTAGGGACTGACACAGCTTGGGTCTCAAAACCAGCCTCATTTGCAAGGGGTGGGAGGATTTACCTCAGAAATGAAAAACAGTATTATGAGTGTTAGGAGTCTTTATATAACAGAAAGATATTTTCCCAAGACAGAAAGACTGTGTTATTAATGTATCTAAATGCAGTATAGATATGCCCAAATATTCTGTTTTAAATTCACTTCCAAAACATTTTAATCTGATTGATGATCTCTGGCTTCTTATATTCAAATCAGTTTGAGATGTGAGCTGAGTGTCTTAGAGAGGAAATGCAGGTCAAAAATAGGGAAACTAATGTCTCTGGGTAGTTTCCATCCTCAAATTTCTCTTCATTCAAACTGTAACTTTCATGAAATGAATTTTAGACTGCCAATAGCAAATAGCAGTCATCTTCTTTCTCCTTTTTTTTTTTTTTTTTTTTTTTTTTTTTTTTAAGTGAGTAGAATAATTTACAGTTTAAGGGGGGAAGGGCAAGAGAACGTGTCTTTTTGGTTTTGTTTGGTTTGGTTTTTCTTTGTACTATTGACTACACGGATGGACTAGCTACAGGCATGTTCACATAGCTGAGAAACAAGAAAACATATATGTTCTTTGTATTAAGTCAAAGGCAGAATGATAAAAGGAAGACAAGGATTCTCATGTGACTTCTAAAGCAAGTTACAAGTAATGTAAATATCAAATATATGTTAGGGAAAAAAAGGGAAAGTGAAAAGTAGACGTAGCAAGTGAAGGTAAAAAAGAGATGATGGAAACCAGATGGGTGAAGCTGTGGATAATGTGCAGAAATATAATTGGAAATTTACCCTAATTCGTATTACCAAGTACTCCATGTTAAAATTCTGCAGGCAACCCTAAATAGTATTTTCTGGCATTTTGGTTGCTTTGACCTCACAGCCTTTGTGAGTGTGCACGTGTAACCTGTGCATGTTACATTGTGTGTCAGTCCTATGTATGTGAAAAGAGGACTTTGTATAGAATGCAGAATTGCAGTAAGTGTATGTGGAAAACCCTGAAAACACATTTTTTTTCAGATATTATTTTTACATAACCAAACATGAAACAAATGGATTTTTCAATGGTGCTTGTGCCTTTTTGCAGCTTATGCAGTAGCTTCTTGTACATTCTCTTCTTGCTTGGCTTGCCTCAGCTTTACTTTTTTTGCCACCAGTTTCAAGCGATTTTGTCTCATGCTCCTTTTTTGCATTATTTAGAGGGAACAAGGGGAAGAGGAAAAAAAATTTGTTGGGAGAAAAAAATCTGTTGGGACTGAAATGACTCAGTCAAAACTGATCTTTTCGACTCCTTTTTGCAACACAGTTGTCACTCCACAAGCTGGACTGTTCTTGGACCACTACTGCAATCTTCCTAACATCTCACTTGAGAACAAGAGGATGACAATTAACCACAAATGTTAAAATTTAAATGCTGCTTTCATTTAAAACAAGCATTGTTTAAATAAAAATAGTCATGAATGGAAGAGAGGATTGTGAAAGATTTAGGTAGCCCAGCAATAACATATGTAGGGGTAACAGTAAGAATCAGATCCTTACCTGACAAATACACTGAAAATCCCTGACAGTGGTGGTTGCAACAAATCCCGTTTCTTTTTCAGCACTGCCAATGATTATTCTGATGAAAAAATATATTGGACAAGTTTTTCTCTGCAACTAGTGCTGTTGTGTTTCTGTTTTATTCCAGCTGGACATGTGTCAAGTAATTTTCTGTCTTTAAAGAGATTCATTCCAGGGGGCACTTAGCACACAGTGGTTTTGTGTGACTCTCAGCACTTTAGAAGACAGAAGAGTTTGAAAAAAAAGCTCTATTTAGCTGCTCCCATCTCCACTTTGCCTTTTTTAATGCATGGCTCTACTCCATACTGGGAGCAGATTGCACACACTTGAGGAGGAGCAGAGTGTGAAGGAGCATTTCCCTACCCAAGGATAGCTTTCCATAAGGTCTGCAAACTGTGGTGCCCTTGCTGCATCATATGTGAGACCCCTCTCCTGGACAGGATGGTGAAATCCTGATGTGTGCTCCAACTCCTCGTGGGGTTGGAGGGTCATCAGGCAGCTCTGCAAAGGGCAGCCCTTAAGGTCTTGCAGTCAACCACTTCACACACCCTTGTTCTTGAGTAAGGCCTTGGAAGGATATTTAAAGATTATTTGCTGAGCTAGTTGGTGCAGAAGGCATTTTAGAGTTTTCCTTTTATCACATCATTTATACCAGCTCAAAAGGTATGCAAGATGTTGCAGAAGAGAAAGTTTTATCTTTTTACATGAGGACATGAACAACAGGACCTAATGCCGATGTCTGGAAAAAGACAGTTGTTAGATCAGATCCTCACAATGCAGAGCACAAGAATATTAGAAAAGACAAAGGCAGAAAACCTGTGGATGGAGTGAAAAACCTGATTGTCTTTTTGTAAACAGTGACAATCCAGCAAAAGGACTGTGTATTTTGGCAGTATTTGGGTAAAAAAAGACCTGGTAAAGAGAAAAGATGCTGCCAGATGAGTCTGCTTCGCTACCAGCTAA
Source organism: Heliangelus exortis (assembly GCF_036169615.1). NCBI lineage: Eukaryota > Metazoa > Chordata > Aves > Apodiformes > Trochilidae > Heliangelus > Heliangelus exortis. Next base: position 15,853,957 of record NC_092424.1, on the reverse strand, counting down.
TTATTTCTCACTGTCAGCTATGACTAGAGCTGGAAATAAATAGTGCTTTGAATTTGTCAGTTTCTTCCAGGAAACTCCCACTGACTCCAGGCTCTTTCAGAATGTGACATTTGCTAATGAGAAGCCTGGTCTGCTGAGTTGTCTTCCTCCTGGTACTGGAGACCTCAGTGGGAAGCAGGGGTGCCCAGTACCTTGCAGGAGGAGTCTGCCGATCATTCCCCAGCCATCTGAGAAAAGTATCCCAATGTCTTAGGGAAGCATAAGTTAGAATGTTGCCACGGCAGGAAATAGATTTGTAGGTTTAGTCTTTTAACTTACACAACTTAACTTCTCTGTGAAGATTTTGCTGCACATCCTGAAGAGCTGAGTGTATACTTGCTTCTGGCCCAGGTGTCTCTGGCAACTGGAGACCTTTTTAAATGTAGCCCATAGCTCCTAACTGCTGACGTTTTCTTCAGACTTGTTGGCTGCCCTTAATTCCTGCAATCTTTAATTCAATGTGAAAGCACTGGAAATCCTCAAACAAGAGACATTTCAGTAATAATTCTAGGGGAAATATCAGAGTCTGGCACTTTCCAACTTTCTAGAATACTGCTCCAACCACTTATCCATGCTTTTCAGGACTAAGAGGGAACAAGAAGTGGTTAGGGGTTGCTTTGCTTCTGCTTTTAATGTTTGAAATGGTTCCCACTGAAAGTTTAATCAGACAGATTTCCAAATGCAGACCCTTCTAGACTGCATATTTTAGAAGAACAGGGATTCTGGGTTGTTTGATTTTGTTTCTTTGGGAGAGAGGGAAAGAGGGGTTTGCTTCTGGTTTTCTTGCTGGTTTTGGTAATTTGCAAACCATTTGTACATGAGGGAGCACCAAAAGCCCATAAACCCCTTCTCATTAATAGAATGGTTTGAAACCCAGCTCTCAGGATGCTTCCTGCTTCATCAAAAAAACCCTTCACCCAAAGAAACTTGAAGAAATAGAGCCTGTAACAAAAGCCTGTTAAAATCTTCTATGAGATTCCCCCAATCTTCTCTGCTTCTTTTGAATTTGACTGCAAAAGAAGAAACTCAAAGCAGAAACATGCCATTATCAATTTATGCCTCCACTTCCCTGGCCCCTTTGTGAATGAAGTTTGCACTGGGAAGCTGTGTCAGCACTGGGAAAAACTGATGTGAGTGCAGCTCATCTTTACTAAGCTTATTGTAAACTCTGTCAATAGCAATGCTGGTGTTTCAGATACTCATTGTAAAGCCTCAAGGGACAACTGCTCCCTCCATCCTCTCCTTTTCCCATCCTAACTGGAAGGATCTCAGCTAACATAAACTGATGTAGCAACACTGATATTAATTTAAGCCACACAAAGATCTGGTTCACCTGCAATTAATGAAGGAAAGGAGAAAAAAAATGCATCTAGTAGTACGCTAGAGAATTCAGAAGTTGCTGATTTCATCAGTCTGGCTTATAAAAAGAGTTAACAGAAAGCAAATAACACAAGCCATTGCTTAAATTTAGTCATACAAACTAGAGAACTGTACCCACGTTCAGAATCCAACCATGTTTAAAAAATCCAAACCCACTCTGCAGACTGTTGAATTTATTTAAAATATCCTGTAAAATGATCTATGATGGACTTGACTCCAGAACCTAACTCCTGCAAAACATGTATGGTATTTATTGAGCCTGTTGTTTTAGCTGCTTTGAACAGTGTTCAACAAGGCTGTTGATGAGTTTTAGATTACTGTTTTCACAACTGCAGTGTTTGAAATCTTGGCAATAGGAAGTACTTTGGTTAATTGTTATTTTTGCTGTCATCATAACAGAGATCACATAATTGAATTAAAATAACAATTAAATTAATAGTAAACAGAGTATTTCTTAAGGCTCTTTGACATGTCATTCTGGATCATATGAAAAATCTACCCAGCCCCAAATGTTTCTTTCTATAGGGATCAGCTCTATGTAAACACTTAGGATGAAGTGTTAAGAAACAGGTAGTGCAGAGGGTGGCTGTTTCTTGGTGCTGTAAGCCAGCTTCTTTAGAACTAACAAATGCTGGATGTTGCCTCCCTTTCATCATGTTTAACACCACACCAAGAGACCTGTCCCCAGGACCTGTCTAGGCAGTTTTGAATACATTTAAACATTAATTTGTCTTTGTGTCTTGCAATAACGAGTATTGCAATTTACTTGCAAGTTGTGTAAAAGTAGTTTTATTCATTTGCTCTTTGTATTAAAAGATTAGGGCACCTCTAGCTCTTATGTTTACTCCAAAAAAAGTACTCAAAAAAGTAATTTCTGCAGGTCTGCTAGTTAAGTTTGGTAGACCTCTTTGATGACTTTGGTCTTGCCTTTTCCAAAAAGAAGAGTTGCAGGCTGTACTCACATGTAATCTGTTCTGTAGTTCTGATCACCCCTACTATGACTTTCAAACTTCATTGTACCATTTCCAAACTGATTTAATTGGTTTATGTTCAAGATGTGAGCATGCTGTGGATTTAGAAACCTTCACAAATATATTATCTGTTCTGTTACCCACAGAGTTCCTAATAACTTCTAACATTAGATTTGCCTTTATGATCATTGCAGAACATTGTGTTAGTGTTTTCAGAGAACCATTCAAATACTTTCTGAATGATGATATCTAATTAAGAAACCATCATCATTTATTCCTGCTTACATGGGAACTTTTCTTGTGTATTATTCTGGATTTCATTGAGATCTCAATTTCTTCTGCTGCTCTAGTGCCTGGGAAAATAAGTGTAGAAAAATTAATTCTTAGAAAAATTGTAATTTAGAAAAGGAAAACATGAGAGTTAGACTTTTCTGAGTCCAAAGTTAATTAATAACTTTTAAATGAAATGATACTAAGTTGACACTTTGAGCACATGATGCTTCATGGCAGTTACAGCATAAGGTCATTCCTTCATCTGCTCCTTATCCCAGACACTGTTCCAGAGCTGGACAAAGATTTACATATCAAGCAAGTTGTATCAGAAGTAATTTACAGAAAAAGATATTCAGGTGAATTGTGTTGAGTTTGCTCAAAATATAATGTGTTCAGAAAGAAAACTTTATATTTGCCGTTAGGAAATGGCAGTTCCAAAAGACTTAGGAACACACTTGTCCTAGTTGAAAGAAAAATCGTATGATTTGTACCAATCAGTGTTAAAGAACAGTCTAAATTCTGACTGTTAAATATTCTTAATGAACCACTTAACAGCAGCTCCAGACTAGGACTCTGAAGTTTTATTCTGATGCTGAACCTAAGAAGCTGTCAGCAACCCACTCAAAAAATGTAAAGTTGAATAGCTACAGAATTGGCTTTCAAGATTTGTTCACCATTTGTACTCTGTATCAAGCAACAATAAACTTGAGGAATGGTCTGCCCAGTGCTCAGGCAGGAAAACACAGCAAAATAAATCAGAGACATTTTTTCCTAGGACTGACTTACTCAACCGTAATAAGATTATTCACTTAATATTCCATTCTGAATACAGATAGATATGTAGATTAATTTTATACAATTATATAATTCCATATATTTCATTGAAGGTCTGCTTATATGAGCAAATACATAAGATTAAGAAGCATTTTCCTAATTTCACCCTTAAATAAGTCTTGGAGCAAGGCTGATGAGTAAAGACTGAATATTGTGAAATATTTTCAGGACAGAACAGAACTGTCCTTTTCTCATTTCAAGACAGATAGAAATTTTAAATTAAAAGAAATAGATGATGGAAAAACACTACTTTCTTCCTGATTTGGTAGTTGTTACTCTTGTCACAAATAACATCCTAATGTTTCTAGCAATTTAAACGATAATAAAAGCTACAGCCCTATGAATTTTTTTACAGTAGGCAACTATTCTCTCTCTGTGGTTATAAATAATATGAGAAGAAGAAGAAAAAAGCCTAAGATAAAGAGGTCCATTAAAAAGTACCATAGTACCTTATTTAACATAGTAGTTTAATGGTGACATTAACAGTGTCACAGATTTTTAGTATATTACCATAAGTCTAGCTTCCCCATTCAGAGGGTAAACAGCCAACAACCTATACCCAGAACACCTGTATCTCTCCTGTATGGAGGGTAAGGGGGAAGCAAATAAAAAGAAGGGGGAAATAAAAGGGATTACAGTAGTCTAGGTTGTTATTCATGTGACTGAGAAGCAAAAGAACCGAGCAATTGTATGAGCAGTCTCATTTTTGTAAAATTGATGCTGCATTCAGCACTGCAGAAGCTTTGATTTGACTCCAACACCTTTAGAACTCTGGGAAATTAGTAATGTGGAGTGTGATGGAGCCTTATTTCTGTTCCAGCCAGGATGCCATCAATGGCATTTTAAGCTTATTTTCCCTCTTTGGGTGGGCATTGCAAGGTCTAAGAAGCCTGGTGTATGAAGGTCAGAGAAATGGCAGGATGCAGACTGGGGTTTTGATTGGAGCGTGTCCCTGAAGTCAACTGCTGCACAGAACAGGATATATTCCCTGTCTCCCAGCAAAGCACCATGCTGGGACATGCAGCCTATTTCATTTTAGTTAAGAAGTTAGAGGTGAGGTTTAATGTTTTCCTACTGCACGCTCACAAAAATATACTTGTACATTCACTGACCAGGCATTTGCCAAGGTTATTGTATGTAATATATGGTGTAGAAAAAACTATAATTTGGGAGCAACAGCTTGAAATCCACCAACTTCTCTTGAGTTTGCTGCATTGCACGCAAAAGGGTCTTTTATCTTATTTGCCACACATTCAGTCTGTCAGATAACCACAAAACATTCGCTGTTTTTTTTTTGCTCCTTCTGCTGGTTAATGAGTGGATGGCATTGAAAGTGGCTGTCTAAAATGCTGCTGAGTATTCCAGTATTTGGCTTTTAGCTTATATTTGCAAATGGCTGTTTTTTGAACTCCCTGCTCAAATGAACTAAACTAGCACCAGGCCTGAAGGAGGTTCTCACTTGCTGGATTACTTGGCTGGCCAGCCTGGCAGAGCTGAAACAGAGCAATAATAGAGTGTGTTTTCCTTTCCTGCCTTGCCTATATACACAGTAGGTGGAAATACAGATGTACTGGGCATCCCCAAATCATGCCATTGCAGCTTCTCCCCCTATTTACATTTGCTTTTGTCCCTTTCTTTGTGGCTGGAGCAGCCTAGTGAAGTGGTGTTGCTCTGATCTCTAACCTGGCATAGAGAAGTGGGAAAGTGGTATTTGGGACCCATCTGTCCTAGACTTGGGTGGAGAATCTGAACACTAAGCAGTCCAAATGTTTGATATTACAAGTGTACAGTTTCTTAAATAACCTTTCTGTTGCTGCCTTCCCAGAGCTGAACAGGAGCTCTTTTGCAGCCATGTCTGATGGATACAATCCACTTTTTTTTCCCACTCGAACAATGCAAAGGAAACAGGATATTATGTTACAATTCAACCAGACACTCTTTAAGAGGCATCAATACCTGCTCCATGCAATTCCAGTGAATGTATATCCTACATGGAGACTGTTTTTTTCAGAAGAACAAATTGCATCTCGTTGTGAGTACATGATACTTGTTTTTGTGTGCAGTGGCTGCATGCTGGACTGACCTGGGTGACACACTAACATAGGAGCCTTTAAACCATACTATTCCCCATGCACAAGGTGTCTTCTCTGGCCTTAGACTTCAGATATTTCAATACCTTCAGCTGCACCGTATGGCCCATGGTGATATTTTTCTGGATTTGCATCCAAACCTAAGTGCAATAATTCCATTTGTTGTTTTTTTAACAATTTTTTTCCCCACTGAGATGTCACAGTTCCATTACTGCAGAATTTCAAACAAAATAACTCAAGATGTCTCAAATAGTAATGGGAAGATAGGGTAGTACATATTCATATGTGTATGAATGTAGAACAGATAAAATGAGTAAAAGACATGGTTCCAGCAAAACACAGTTTTTCACTTCCAAACCCCAGCTGGCATGAAATGTAGCATGAAGAAATGCAGATGGTTCCATTCATAACCCTGGCTTAACCAGTACACAGAAACGTGGGCAATGAAAATGATGCAGTATCAGACTCATGGAAAGCACGTATGGATGAACACAAAATGTGTTGTGCCAGAAACAGGCAGAGCAGTTGGCATCATAGAACAGCATCTTCACTTCAGTAATTACTAGAACACCGTGTGGAAGAGCAATTCCATGAGGACTGGGAGTCAGGAGATGTGAGGGCTCTGTTGGTGTGACAAAGAAGGATCAGCAACCAGGGCCCATTCCACCACTGTTCAAGGAGCAGGGCAACCAGGGGAAATGGGCAGCCCCAGTTCTGGGCATTGGGCAACTCCTTGGGGATGGGGACCAGCCAAGGACAGGTTGTTCTGTCAGCCTGTGAGTAAGAATAAGAAGCAGGCTTCATGAGGGAAGCTACATCAGACACAACCCTAATATGTGCAAATACATATTATTAAGAAAATTACCATGCTAACAGGTACAGACTAAAAAAAGGTGTATTTCTGAGAGATGCTGCACAACTCGAGCGTCTCTCTACGTCTTTTAAAAGTGGGTTGTGTTCTGCAGCCTGTAAAGAGATGTTTGGTATCCAAGAGGTCCTAATTACTGTGACCACACAGAAAAGGTGACTGCTGGAAGATACCACTCCATTAAAATGCATATTTAAGCCAATATTCTGCTGTGAAATCAGACTGTGCTGCATGAGGAAGCATTCAGCTGGAGGCAGGAAGTTCCCTTGGAACTGATCTTGTGACTACTCATTAATCACTAGTTTTGTAGTAATCTTGTGTACTAATGTTGTATGCAGATAATATGTGGTTGAACAGCATCAGCAGTGGAGGAAAGGGTTGGAATTTCACAGAAAAAAAAAAATAGCAACAAAGTGCTTGCTGAAATCTGTAAATAATGCAAAGTGCAAGGGGCAAACAGGAAAATCTCCTATAAACTCAAGAAATGAGAAATATATATTGGTATATAGATATTTATTTTTTTTTAATTTCTGTCAATAATCAGTGGGAAGAGGAGATTGCTAACACAATTTTTCAAGGCAGCTGCAGGCCACAGCTGGATATCTGGGTACAGGCACAGTCAGATAAAGGGAGGAGACATGGAAGTGGCAACAGCCATAAGGAAAAGAGGTGTAGAAGAATAAAAAAATCTAACTTGTGAGAGGAGACTAGGAAGCAGGTCATTTTCTAGCTTGAAAAAATGAATGCTGAGAGACCACATGGTTGCTCTCAAGGAACACATCAGTAATTGGACACTGACATAGTAAGGAGTGGGACTTGTTAGCACATGGTCAAATTTTTTTCAGTGCTTGTATTTTTCTTGTGGGCCTACAAACAATGCACTAGTGCTAGACGTAAGAACAAGTCTTTTCCTGGAAGGCTGAAAATCCAAGTTGAATAATTTTTTAAAGTTAAAAGCCACAATATGCCTTTGCTATGAAATCAGCTATAGCTAATGGTGAGATCTAACTTGCTTTTGGCTCTGATAATATTCTAGGAGGGCGATCTGTTTCCAGAACTGTCAGAGAAGTCTCACAGACTGCCAAAGTGAGAAGTGGATTATGATCTACCCCACAAGCACCATAGGTACTTCAGCAGAAGTGAATCTCTGTGCATCTCTCCTAATGTGTGAAGTGCAAAGAGTACAAACTCTATATAGCACAGAGATGTGCTTTGGCAACCTGTAGCAATGTGATAACTGGGCCATGGAACTTTCTTTTGGAGAAAACTCCTCAGTTTCTTACGCAGCTTCCATGCCTACAGTGTTGTACGTTCATATGCTCACGCACTCCCTCAGCCTTTCTGGAACTGCAGACCTGATCTCAAGAACTTTTCTGATTCTCTTACCTGCACCCAGTCAAATTTCCTTCAGACAGCCTCATTTGGTGGCTTTTAGCTACCTGAGATTCACACAGTCTCAAGTCAGGAGTGAGCAAGTAAAATGCAAATACAAAGCAATAAAATGCAGATAATAAAACTTTTATAAATTGTGAAATGAGTTGCATGTGAGCTTGAGATATGCTCCTCTTTCTGAGGAAGCCCTTCTCTTATATTTACTACAAGCATTTATGTTCATTCAGTGATGAGACTATAACTGCATTAGAGAACTAATTTGTACCTCACTGTACATAGTTCTGGACTGACTGGAATTTGCTGCTACAAAAGTTGCTTTTAAAATATCCAATGATGGAAATTGTGCAGTGAAGCAGGTACCTAAAAGAACCTGGGCTTTTTTAAGTTTGGAAAGACATGTAGCATAAACCAGCTGGCAGCTCACAGACCAGATCTTATTCCCAAGGAGGTGTTAAGGCAACATCTGCTAACCAAGTGGCTTAATATCTTCTCTTGAGCTTGTTGGGATTAGCACTACCCAGGTGATGGGCTGTGACTGCTGCAGCTATGGAAGTTGTGGAGGAGATGAGGATTCAGCTCCCTAAATGGCTAAGGTTACATCAATTTGTACTTAATTCAGTGTAGCCACTGGCAGACTGTCATGGTTAAGTTTATCTACATGGACAGCCAAGATTTTACAAATTTTGAAGGAGACTAAAGAGAAAGACAAGGGATAGGTGTTAGCTTTGAACAACCTCCAAGGAAAGGAAACAAGGGACTGGACACAACGCTATGATTGCAGTCATGTAGAAAGAGGAAGAGGGTTTAGCAAAGGTCTTTAGGGAGATATCTGAAGATCTGTGCTCCAAGACAGGTTATTGAATGTTTAACACACTGAATGTTTACACACTGGATATTTGAAACAAGACTATTTAGCATAAACTAGAACCAGATGTGCCATTAGTCTCTCTATTTTATATAACATAAGACAAAATGTTTCAATCGTGATTTTGATTATCTTTCCCTTTTTTGGGCTTTGGGGTTCTTGTCATTGGTTGTGGGTTTTTGGGGCACAGGGATGCTGGTTATAATTTGGGAATATAAACAGACATTTCTACACTCAGAAAACCAAACTCTTCTACTTTATTGTCTATTACAATAAGAAACATAAACACAGGTTCAAATTTACAATAAACTCCTGAAGAACTGCAGTCTTTTCTTTTGGTACTTCCTGCCCCTCTCCCATTATCTTAAAGTGGCAGATATTTTCAGTATGTGAGGGTTCGCTGTCCTATGAAAACCAGGTCTTCTGAAAATGTAATCCCTTGTATTTCATTTAGAAGATCCGGATATCTAATTTCTGACTGTGATGTTTCATGAAATATGAACTACTTGTACATATCAGGAGAGAAATTAAAGAGACAAAGCTCATTAATAGATCTGATCAAAAGAGAGCAAAATTTTAATTGAAGAATATTTTCTTGATGAAATTCTCATTATATATATTGGGTTTGTCATATAGTGTGGCCTAGTCTAACAATAGTATCATCTAGCAGAGTTATTAATCCATTATGAAACAACCACCCTTTGAGGTTCAGGGAATTTCTCTATTTGTTTTGGAACCAATGAGCTGAAAAATGACAAAAAAATGGAACATTACAGGTGACATTATAGTTCACGGGTGGCAAAATATTATGTCACAACCAATTGGACATCACATGCTGGAGTAATCTAACATCATGCTGGGGTCAAACTTAAAACTTTTTGTGCTTCAAGTGAAACTAAAGGAAAATATATCAGGAAAATATCTTCAAAAGGTTTATTTATTATTATATGGCTTCAATAAGCAGTATCATTCTCCCAACCTAGGGAAATGTTTGGATCAGACAACTTCAAATACATTCAGAAAGGTAGTACATGGTATAAAATTTTATAGTAATTATTTTAATTTAATAATTTTATTAACATTAACATTGTGTGTAATTCTTGTTTACCTAACAAATTTAAAATACACACAAGTCCCACTATACAAATTGTATATTCCAGAGCTGAAACACAATCTGATTCCTCCTGCTTCCCTTCTTAGAGCTCAAAGTATTCAAAGAGCAGACAATTTCATTAGCTCCAGGCACATGCACAAAAAGAAAGAGGCCAAAGCATTGATAGAGTGAAATGCTGTGTTCCAGGCCTAGAACTCTGGATATATCCCTGTGCCTTTCCACTAGCTCCCTGTGGGGCTTCAGGCAAGTCACTCATGTGCCTCTATTTCTTTAACTGAAAATTCAGAGACACAAAGTTTCACTCCACCAATTGCTTTGGCTTTCCTGCAGATGGAACCTGAAGCTATGTGGTGGGGACACATTGCATGCCCCAAAGGAAGTATGATGTAAAATGGGGAAACTGATATGACTCATCCCAGTGAAATAAATGTGGGAAACAATCACAGCCCACGGAGCAGAGCACTTCTTCAAATATTGTTGGGAGCTCATTTTGGAGGCTATTGGATAATTTCCTTTTGAGTACTGAAGAATTAAGTGTAAGACTGTAGTTAACCACCATCTGCAGACAGCACTGTATTCTTGGAGAATGGCCTGAATTAAGGAAAGAGGATAAAAGTGATCCTGGAATGATAGACTGATAATCTGAGCTCAATAATATGAAAAGCTCTGAATTAATTTTTAAATTTAAAGATAATTAAATATGAGTATTAACATGAAAGTGGGAGAAAAGATGATATAGGGTTGAAAAAAAGCAGATTGTGGCATATTAACTGAGGTCCATTTTTCCTTAAAGTTTTTTTTTTTAGAGAAAGAAAGAAACTATTGTAGAACTACTTAATCTGGTGCAAATTAAAGCATTTGCTAAGAAGTCACAAGTAAACTAGAGAAGACAAAAATTCAGTACAAAGCTTGATCTTGGCAAGAAATGGTTAAAAGGGAGTCAGCAGCATGTAGTCCATAAAAGACAACGGTCAAGCTGGAAGCAGGTTAGCAGCAAGCTCATCACAGATCTGTCTTGGTACCGATCTTAAAGGCTTCCACCCCAAAATTTGGCTCACTACATATGACTAATTAGTTAGCCAGTGTTCAAGCAAACTTCAGCACAAAGAGGAAAGTGGGGGATCTGGCAGAGTAATAGAAGTATAACTTCACTTCAAGGTGTGGACTCATTCACAGCACAAAGGGAGCAATAAGATTTCTGCAAACAGGTCAGATTTCATTCCATGGAAAGGAAAGGTAGGAAGCTAAAAATCATTTCATGCATTTGAGAATCACAGGATAAACGTATCACAATTAGTCAGTCATATTGCATTAGTTATGACCTAACTCTGAAACAATGTGAACCAAGAGACATATTTCCAGCAAATATCAGCAATGAATCCATCACAGTTCTCCTAGGATCTTGTGTACAGTGCCTTGCATGGGTCTGCTTATTCTGCTATGCTCAAGAAGGCTGCAGTCATACTGGAGGAGGTGCAGAGTGCAGATGAGAAAATGGAAAGACATCCTCTGAGAGAAGTTTGACAGCATGATTGACAGAGGGTTTGTGTCTTGTCCCAAAGTGTATAAAAGCACAACACTACACAGTTCTGATACTTCAGAGTGTTCTTCATCTCCCAGCTGAGGTTCTGCAGCCTCAGCCATCCTCCTTGGTTGTTTTTTTCAAGTACTGTTCTCTAATTAATTGTCTTAGTTGAGAGCATGTGGGAGAGAGGCGGAGCAAATATTTGGATGCCCACCAACAGATGCTGGAAATGGGCCTGAACTATAAGCCCAAATCAAGTGCTTAAGGATGTCTGAAATAACCATGATGAAAGTAGACATTTTGTAGGAGTGCCCCATATGTTTGCTGCATTATATCCAAAGCCTGTCCCTAATAGCAGACTTGCATAGGTGAAGTCAAGAAAAGCAATACCCAAGGAGCACTGGGCACCTTTAATCTCTAATACCCATTCTTTGTTAAGAAAATTAGTTGATTATCTTTCCCTCTCACTTACCTTGAACCCAAGTTTCAGGGTAGGATCTGGCATGTTTCATGTGAATAACTGAAAAAGACAGTGGGATTTAAGATTCTGTAAATGTAGCTCAGGCTGAGAACTGACTTGATTCTGTTTTCTCCTCCCTACATGAGAAGGTCTCTAAGTCAATAGAGTGGGTATTTGAGATTCACTTATTAAAAGTTTTAGGTGAGTCAGTTATTCTGAGCCAGCTGTTTTTTCCCTGGGATGGAAGTATCCTTGCAGGCCCTTAAGATTATTTCTCTGTTTGCTGCAGAATTCCACTGAATTCCATCTTACACTGCATGCTGACATCTCTCATCAACTTAGCTGTGGAGTTGCTTTCCATGGCATATGAAATATCTCTCTCATATGATGATTCTTCAAAGCAGATATAACTGCAGTCACTCACAGCCAAAAGAAGCCACTGCTGATCAGACTGGTTCAGTATTGGAGATAATCTGTTGCTTTCCATGTACTCAGATAATTAGAATAAGCTGACTGGGCAAGCAGCCAAGATGGAGTTTGCACAGAGAATGGATTCCCCCTGAGTTTGGCCTTTTAAAACATCAGCATTTGTTGTAAGATTGAGATGGACTTAGCATCTCAGTATTTTGAAGCCTGTCTGGGAGGGGAAGGAGAAACCTACCAGCAGGCAAAGTAGCAGGAATCTTTCTTAAAAAAGATACCAGGCAGGAGTAGGAGAAACCTGGGTCTGTTATTTACATGCACGGAAGAACTTTTCTTGGGTGCCCTCAACTTATTCCCCTCTCATTCCAGGCAATGTGAGGGATTTATGTCAAGGCTGATTTCAGTGAGGCCTGCCAGCTGAAGTGAAAGAAGTGGGATTCCTTCCAGCCCTGACCAGTTCACTTTCTGTGATGGAGGAGCTGTATCAGCCAGGACATCCACCCTGGGGAAATAGCTGTTTGTATACATTTGAAAACCCACTGGTCATTGTGTCACTTTTAGTTCTGAGGTACTTGAATGCTGCCTATGAGCAACTTCTGAGGAATCTGAGTTATGAAGCTAATTTCCAGCAAATTACACAGTTTAATTTGTACCAAACATTGTTGGTACAGGTGGGGAAGTGAAAAAAGAGACCTTAATTAAGTACATCAAGAGCTTCTGTTGTATGAAATGTGTCTCAAACAGAAATTCCAATGTCTTCTCATCTGTAGCTTTTCTCAACAGCATCTGTTAACTTTATTACTATAAATAAAGAAATAAATACATACATAAGTAAGGCAAGCCTTTGACCAACAAATTTCATGTCAGCCTTATCTCTCTTAGCATGGTAAACAACGTGCTACCATTTCTGGTTTTGAGATAGATGGTTATTCACTTTCTATTCTTGTACCTCTAATGTAAAACCAGATTAGAGTCTTTCTGAAATATGTCCTTCTTTCTTGTGTTCCACTCTTCATGTTATTAGAAATACCCATATAAATGATTTATAATGTAATACTAGTTTCCAAAATGCTTTTATGCTTGGAACCACAACCTCAGAATGTTGCACTGTTGTGTTGCAATGGGTTTAATTTGCAACTACTACTTCTAAATTATTGCTAGACCTCTCTCATGCATAAAGAGTTGCTGCAAACCTGTAACAATTACGTGCAAGAGAAGAGTTAGAAACAATGAGAAAAATGCATGCTCTTGCCTGAGATCAACATACGGTGGGCAAGAGAATTTGTTCTAATTATTTATTTGAAGATTTCAACAGTACCTACAAAGATGAAAGGATGTTTTATTCTGCCTAGTTCAGTTCCTGTGGTTTGAGTAATTCACTTAATTTTGCTGTCTGTTGTTGCAAGTTTTTGTTAGATCTGAGCCAAGATTTTAAATGAAAAAGGAGATTATATATGGCTTTCCATAAAAGGTGTGAAATCAGTGTTTTCAAGTACTTCAGAAATAAGACCCTCAGAAAATCTGTATTGTCTGGTAGGTTTGTTGTAAAGGGTGAGACATGATCTAAAGTTTATTGTGTGCTAGAGGAAAGTACAAGGGCATTTTAGGAGAGCTGAGCAAATAGGTGGCTTAACACTGAGTGAATGTTTTTCTGAAAATATTGCAGAGGCCTCCTGCGACATTTCAGTTAGAAAGGCAGCCCCTGTTAAACAGCACATGGCACACGAGCCATTACAGTTTTAAACACATCAGTTATGATATTTTAAGATTCTTCAATCACATATTCTGTTGCTTCTAATTTTTAAGAGAGAGATGGAAGGTCCTGCTCCAATAACCAGCTGCATTATCACTTCTAAACACTCACATGACTAGGGAAGTCCTTTTAGTCCTTTTAGGTGCCCTTTTTTGACTGGTAGTTCAGAAATTCATTGCAAATATTTTGCTGGATAACATGTGGCCCTCTCCCTTTCTTTTTCCAGTGTGTATTATTTCAATCTCTGGTGTATCACAAATCTCTTGTGATGGAAAAAAAAAAAAAAAAAAAAGGAGAACCACCTCTGGGTTCAATCCGTCTTATTGTCCAAAAGCACACTGAAAAAATGTTCCACTGCACTGTAGGAAGTGCTCATATGATTAGACCTTCATTTCTATATTTGTTTTCTTGCTTGGAAAATAGCTGTAGATGTACTTTGGAGTGGCTTCTGTTTGAGATCTTACTCACAGGACCATTTATTCTACTATAAATTTACTATAAATCTACTAAAATTCTACTTGTTCTATAGAACAAGTTTTGAGTTGGTCTCTGCTCATCTTACTCCTCTCTTCTCACAGTCTGAGCACCGATGGCATTGGCACAGCCTCCTTTTTGACACAACTTTCTTGTTACACAGCATCCCTTCCCTGTTATCTCAACAACACATTTTTAATCTCATAATAAATGTACTGAATGTCAGCCTTCAGACAACTTTTGTCCCCAAATCTCAACTGAAAGTGTATTGCCATTCTTCCTTGATTTATATCCACTTGCTCCGTTATGTATGATTATCCTATAATATGATTGAGATTGCAGTCCTCATGGGAGAAGTACAAAGAAAGGGAAATCATAGAAGTTCTCTGTGTGTAGGCACAATGCATATAGGGAAAGATATTTTGCACATAGAATGGAATATTTTTTTTCCTCTACTTTCATGTGTTCAGAATTAGCCTAAATACAGAGACTGCCTCATTCTCTGTACTGGACTCTGATCACAGCTGGAATGCTACCACAGGTATATGTTATTGTGATAAAATAAGTATTACTACACAATTAGGGCTTCATTATATTGAAAAAGAAAGTATCACCAGAAGGAAATACGGCACAGTTATTTTTCCTCCTTTAAGTTCAGAAACATTTGTTGTTTTAATTTGATTATCTGAATCGTTCCAGTTTTATATTAGTGTTATGGAAAATAAATTGTACTGGGGACTTTACTCTGCATATGGATTCCTAGGTAAAAAGGACACAGATTCATTGAGCTTTTCCAATCCTCCTTGAATCATAGTACATTCTTTGGTTATAGAAGATCCACCTTACATGCTCCCTCCATCTTTGCAATAATCCTTCGTTGCTTGATCTGTTTCTTGTAGCCTTGGAATTTTGCGAAAATCTCCTTTTTTTACTTTCTACAAAGTCCTTGGGACTGGCATCTGTGGAAAATGCCTTTTTCTCTCAGAATTCAAAAAGCCTAAAATGGTTTTGGAATTGCCAAAGAAGAGCAGGCGATTAAAATGCTGTGTGCATGGATGTACAGGTAAAACACCAGACTCTGGGAATTCACAGTGATGAGACCATTCTTCCCCTCTCCCTGTTCTTCTCTTGCCACTCTTACTCTTTTATGTCCTCATTTCTCTCTTACTCTGAATACCCACTTTTTTTCTCTCTATCTTCTTATGTATAATTTTATTTTTAAGGTAAACATTTGAACAGCTTGGTAAGGCACCAGCCCTCTGGGGCCTTCACACTTGACAGGGTGTCTGGCACCATGGGAAGATTTATCAGACTGTAGAACAGGACACAGTTTCTGTGTCTTCACTGCAGCTGTTGCAACACAATAAAAAAAGAAGACAGAGTCAGAGTAAATGAAAAGGAAAGAAAATGAAAGGGACGGCTTGGGTGTGAAGATACAAAGTACAGTGATGGGTGGGCTGGACTTGGAAGGGATGCATTACATGGAGCAGCATTTCCTTGCTCACAGAAAGGATGCCTCATATGGAGAAGTGTGTAATCTCCCATTCTGTTAATAGCAGCTGGAGCTCCTGGCAATGATAGCCAGTTCTTGTTTTCCTTCTGAGAGGGGTAGTAGGGTAGTGAGATCAAGATCACTACTTCTGGACATGTTCCAGGTCCTGGGTCCAACACCTGGCTCTGAAGTGCATCCACAAGAAGTCCTTCCTGCTGCACCTCATCTCTAGCAAAAGCTTTGTGATTCTCCTTTCCATGTTAGCAGCTGCTTGGAATAACCCATCCATTCCTCCTGTTGCCAGCATCTCTTTAGTCTTCCTCATTGTCACTCATTAGGTGCTCTGGCTAATTTCCAGCTCCAGCTTTCCAGTCATTTTCTCTTTGTTACCTTGATTCCATTCCTGCATGTTTCTTTCCCTTGCCCAGTTACTTACTACTGGTTTCCAGTCTGTACCCCAGTTAGCCAGACACTTCCTGGCTGTGTGAGCACTGTAGATCACTGTTCTTCGTTTCCCTGCTCAGGCTGGTGCTCATTTTGTTTAGGACATTTTATGCCACTCTGCTGTATGCTGCAGCTCTGAAGTGAGGGTAAGTGTAATCAATGCAGGAAGAGATTTTCAAAGGCACAAATGGTATCCAGATATCTGAGTCGTGATAACTCTTAATGGCAGCTGGGCACCTGATCAGTGTTTATGTCTTTGATCATGTTCCCTCTCCCCCCCACCCCTTTTTTCTTTTTTTTGATTGTAAAATGCTTTCAAGAATCACTGGGAATCAGATGCAAAATCAGAGGGGTTTTTTTACTTCCCAGGATGAACTTTCTCTAGGGCTAGCCAATAAATGCTCTGCTCTGTTTTCTTTACCTTTCATCTCTGGGGACAAATCAAGAAGCCAGATAAGATAGTGGATATAAGAAAAAAGTCAAGCTAAATTAGGCTTTTGGATGTGAAGCAAAGAGCTGTTCATCTGTGTGGAAGCTGGTGTGTGATTTATCTCCTTTTCCATTATAATTTCCATTTCTATATTCCACTTTGTATAATTCTTTCAGGATAGAAAGAGCAGTATCCATTGATAACTGTTATTGCATACCCATGCTAGCAAATGTCCTTCTCCAACTAATGATGCTAAAAGCATTAGTGGAAGTCTATATAGAGAAGAAATTACTGAAAATTTCAGATCTCAGACTTCAGCCTATTTACATACCAGTTGTTTTCTTTTAATTTCATTTCTCCATATCTACTTCCAGCAGATACCGAAGTAGCCTTATGTCCCCCTCATCCTGTCATAGCAGTAGATCTGTTAGAGGAAGGTTATTTTGCCAAGACACCAAGCAGTCAGAGAAGCAAGAAGTTCAAAATGAGGAGTCAGTACTCTCATTTGAATCCAGAGATACTCACTTCTGTAGGAAAATAGAAGGAAAAAAAATTATTTCTCTTTTGGAAATAAACTCCCAGAAATCCTACTAGAATTGTATAATTCAAATTTTGGTCTCAGCCCAAAATCTGGATAAGAAATCTCTGTTGTAGATATATAGAAATAATGCACCAAACAGCAGTGGTGCATTGGGCTGCAAGTTCAGAGAGAGCAGACAACTCCAGCTTATCTATGATGATACAAACCACCATTTTGCTCACTCCTTAGGGCACATTGATTATCTGCAGCCTTGAACAGGGAGCTTGCTGCCCTTCCACATGCACAGGTCCCCGGGCTGGGCACAGCAGGTGAAGCTTTTCCTTACATGGGAATCTTATTATTAATTTTCCAACTTGGCTTCTGAGAGAGGGATTTCAAGCATAACAAGTATGAAAACTACCAGAATGGCCTGGGATCAAACTGGAGACCTTAAGGAACAGGTTGCAGAAACTTCAGTCAAAGCTTAGCAGCTAATGCTAGAACTCTTTTTCTTCCCTAAAAGCTGAACAAAGGAGGGAAAAGATTCAGTAATCAAAGCTTACTGGTGGGATGAAAATCCCACGAAATGGAGGCTTCCAGTGTAGGGAATCTTCATGCAACGCTGTTTTTACCCTACTGCTAGGAAGAGTTTAAAATCCTTCTTTAGCTATAAATTTTAGCTACATTTTTAAAAAGTTTTAAATTCTTCTGAATAAACACATTACAATTAAGCCAACACAGATAAGCTATAATTTTCAAGACTCTCATTTACACTGAGATTCCTTTAAGACCTCATTGTGTGGGCAGAGTGTTGCAAAGTGCAATTGCACTTCATTAATACTCACCTTAAAGTCCCTTACAGCACCAGAGCAGTAGAAAGGCTATGATGTGAAAATAAGTACCTAATCCAAGTACTCAGGAGTCTCAATTCCTATTTGCATTATGGCCAATTTCCCCCACTTATAAATATAAAATCAATATAAAAAGACAGCAAATTCTCTTTACTCACTTATTAAGGCTTTATTTTTTTGGAGGAAAGCAGTATCAGAGCTATTAGAATAAATGAAAATCAGGCCCAGCATCCTTATGTTTGGTTTCACATTTCCAAATTAATCAGAGGATGGTGGTAATAAAGCATCTATTCAATTAAATCTGTTCTTGTAGATTGACTATGTGCCTGTCATGGGTGTGTGAGCAGGGTGTGAGGTTCCAGGAGCTCCAGAGTCTGGGTCCTGGGGCTCCTTATTGCCATGGCCAGGACAGACTGAGGACAAGGCTCATTAAAACAGGGCTGACTGAATGAGTCTTCAGAACTGAGTTTCTTTGAGTAGCTATACTTTGTCCACCTAAACTGCTGACTCTCACAGCAAGCCCCATTCTTCTCAGGCATCTGGTGTAAGAAAAATTTTAAAACAGCCATAAGAAACTAGTAAGTGTTCTTATTTTATGACTGAAAGTAGAAAGTTGCCATTCAGAAATATTATATTTCCCCATGGACAGGACACGCTCTACCTAACTGATTCCTGACAGATGTTTATCCAGCCTGTTCTTTAAGGACCAATGGATGCTCCACAGCATCCCCAGACAATCTATTTCAACAGCTCATTATCTTTACTTTTAAAATGTTTAATTTGGCTCTCCCTTGCTGCAGTCTGAGATCCTTACTTGTTTGCTATCTGTGACTGAAAATGGATTATTGGTTTCCTTTCTGTGCCAGGCTTGTGGCATGTCTCCCCTCAGTCTGCTCGTCTCTGGTTTGACAGGGCTTAGTTCTTTCAGTGTTTCCATTAGGCCATGATCACAAAGCCTCTGATCACACTCACTGCACCCCTGTGCACTCTCTCAAGCCCATTACTTTTCTCAAGTGAGCTAACAAAAATTATCAGTGAGCTTATCCCATGCCTAAGATAAAGGACAGTCCTACTGCATTTACTTCTATTTTGCTATTAAAGTGCACTTAGTTGAGGCAGTACATGGACCTCACCATGATGTTTAGGTCAAGTAAATTCTGATCCATAACAAATTAACCTTCTTCTGTGTTTATATGTCTGTGTAGATGATCAGAGGACTGGAGCACCTCCCCTATGAAAGCAGGCTGAGGAAGTTGGGGTTGTTCAGCCTGGAGAAGACAAGGTCACTCCCAGGTGACCTTATAGTGGCTTTCCAATGCCTGAAGGGAGCCTACAAGAAAGATGGGGTATGAGAAAGTTGGGGTATGACAGCTTTCATGGGCATGTAGTGAGAAGATGAGGGACAATGGTTTAAAACTTGAAGAGGGGAGTTTGCGATTGATAATAGGAGGAAATTCTATATTATGAGGGTGTTAAGACACTGGATCACATTGCCCTGGGAGGCTGTGGATGCCCCCTCCCTGGAAGTGTTCAAGGTCAGGTTGGATGGGGCTTTAAGCAACCTTATCTACTGGTAGGTGTCCCTGCCCATGGCAGGAGGGTTGGATCTAGATGGTCTGTAAGGTCCCTTCCAGCCCTAGCCATTCTATGCTAAAACTGGACCTGAGCTCTTCCTTACCAAGTTAATTTCAATCATGTTCTAATCTGAAGACTGGCCTGGTCTGTATGAAAAACATGAATACACTGGGATGCTTCTGGAAATGTTTATATCTGCAATGAAAATGTATTTTCTTGGAAAGGAAATTTTAAAAGGACAAAGATCAGTAAATAATAGAGATGAAGCTTATACCACACTAAGCCACATGGCACCCTCCTCACCTCACCCACCTTTAAGGTTGCAAATTAATCCACTTTGTGACCACCTCCTGCTTTTCCCAAGGAAGAGGATTTAGTCTGCACTAACAAATACAGTAAATTGATCTTCATGCTACTCACAGGCCTTGGAGTTGGGCACAGCTGATGTATTAATTTGCTATGAGCCCTCCTTGGACAGAATTGTCAAGGCTGCATTTGAATCTCTGTCTTGGCTTGTGATTTCCCTTTGTAGGTAGTGGTAGCCTCCCTAAATGACCAGACCTGCAGAGATTACAGTGAAGCTGTTTCTCACTGCCTTTTACCAAGATCTTATCAGCAGAGCAAAGAATAAAAATCAAAGAAAGAAAGGGAATTGGATGTCTACAAAGCTCTAGTGTCTCATGCTGCCAATCCCTTTAACCTTCACAAAACAGAATTACCTAAAAGATTAAAAACAGGCTAGTGAGTGCCCTTCTGTTCCTCTGTATACTAATCATTTTATTGCCATGACAGCTATGCCTCCCATAGGCACTGTGAGTGGGACTGCTGCTCTTCATGAAATACACCACTTTGTTAACCTGCCAAGCTTGCTACATACCACTGAGGTTCCAAATGCAAATCAGTGGGAAGATCTGAAGTAGCAAATTCATTGGGTTTATGGACATCATTTATTATAAATCACATTCCTTCCTGAAAAAGCCTGATCGTGGTGGCCCAGCAGGGCTGTTAAGCTCCCATTTTAGTGAGAAAACTGTATTGTCCTCTACGCTTGCCCTCTGCCCCTCTCGTTAATATTGCTGCAGAGGTTTCAGGGGAAGATGATCCTCCGTGGAGCTGAGAGGGGAAGGGATTTGGGTATGTGACATCTCATCATATTCCTCTTCTTTGTCTTCTGGAACAAACGAGCAGTGCTTTGCTGTTCTCTGTGTGCTGGTGGTTTATATCTGCCCAGCTGCATGCAGTCACACACATCAAAGACTTGTAAAGCCTTCCATGTTGTGCAGGCAAACAGCTAATAAGTTCTTTCTGCTTTGGAGGGTTTATGCCAACATTTCAATGTGTAACAATATGCAGCAAAGGGATGTGGGGCTGTGGGGGTGGAGAGTGCATGTGTGTGTGTGTGTGTAAACTAACACTGTTTCATGCACTTATAGAAGCAAAAAAAAAATTGTCTTTTAAACTCTTGATTTATGTCTCTACAGAGCCTGCAATGTCCCAGACAAAATTAGGGTTTCCTTCTGTTGTTAACTGCAAATACAAACTGAAATAGGTTGCTCCTGCTGCAAACAGCTTGCAGTCTGCAGAGCCAAAGCAAACATGAAGTAGGTGAAGGAAAAAGAAGGGATGTCAGAATGGCTTTCCCAGTAACAGACATCTCACTGGGATTTTGCAAAATTGCCCAGGCCCCACTTCTGTACAAGTCCATGTCTCTACCTCCCAAAGGGGGGTAAAGCCTGTGGTCAGTAGCCAAGTATGATGGTCAATAATTTACATGAGTAAGGCTATTTGTGTGTGAGAATCTGTCCCCTTCTCTTGTGCTGTTGTGTTGTGCATTTCAAACTGCCATTGATAAAATGCTGTCTTTTTTTTTTTTCCTTTTTTTTTTTTCTTTTTTTCTGTCCTAAGTTCTCTTTTGAACTTAAGTTAGAAACTTAATTTGATTTCCATGCCCCAGGTGCTTGGTACTTTGCAGACAATTCACACTCCATCTGTAATTAGATTATTATTATTATTATTAAAAAATACCCAGCAGCTAGTAAGGTGATTGATATCAGCCACATAAACTCTTCAGCTCTGGGGATCAGAGACTAAGAGGAAGTGAATAAAAGATGTAGTGGATCTGTCTGTCCATCTATTCATCCTTTCTACCTCTCCTGTTTCATATATTTCTGTTTTCCCCTGTGGAATGAACAGTTATATTTTCCCATTACAGATGCCGATGTATTTATTTGGAAATAAAATCCACAGAACTCAGAAAAAAAAAAAAAAAATCCAAAAAAAACCCAAACCAAATAAAAACCAACCCAAACAGCTAGCATAGGACAAGAGCAGATTTTTTGAATGATGAACTGGTGGTTCTGTGTATATGCTTTTTTTCTGGCACTCAATACATATTTAATCTTTGCCATAGACATTCACACATTACCTCTGGAAAATTCAAGTGAAGTCCCAGTCCCTGAGAGATGAGCATATCTGGGAGAATTGAGAATTCACTCAAAACCCACTGGCCACATTGTCAAAGACAATAAAGTGATTCTTGATAGTGAGGCTCATTTTCCAAACAGTTTAGACTGTTTTACTTGGGTTCTTTAAAAATTGTTGTCCCAGCTAACTACAGGCACATCAAGCAATTAGAGTATCCCCAAGTGCTACTGAACGTCAGTGCTCCTGAATAATGAATTGTTTACTGTGTGGTTAAATAGAATTTAAGGCCACATATTCTGTGATCTAAAATCAGCTTGTGACAACATATTGTGATTTTTTATTAAAGAGCGTTCCCCTTCTTTAGGAAAATTGTGGATTTCTGAACAATACATTTAACTTGGAAAAACTGATTTTGCCACTTGAAAGTTTGGAATAATCCTGTTTCAGCTGAAAATTTTAGAGGAATCTGTTTCAAATAGCAGCCTAAAGGGATATTCTAGTCTCTGTGGAAGTCTAGAATTTAAACTCTTCATTGTCTACTCCAAAGAAAAGTTAATCCTAAGTGTAGGAATCTTCTGGTTTATGAATTTTGTTTTTGAAACAGCTATAATTCTTGTGTCCCTTGTCTATATGTTTTTAACTCTGCTTTTCTAAGTCATGTAATACAATTGGCATCTGAGAAATGCTTCCCCTAATTTCACATATTCAGAATGCCAATGTGTTGAAAAAAATTTCTTTTTGTTACTTCCTTTGTCACTTGCTGCATTGATTGGTTTCAGTGACAGAAATACTGCTCCTGGGTCCCACTGGTCATACAGACTGACTAACAACATAAGATAAAACACACCTAAACCCCTGTGACTAGCACCTAATAGTTACCCATTGTGAGTTCACAGCATTTTTCTCCACCCTTGTGTCTCAGTGTACAAAACACTATCTGGAGCTAAAGAGTGATTCATCAGCATTAGAGAAATTGATTTTCTTTAGTCTGCTGGCATTAGCCTATTGCTATGCAAAGAAAGAAGCTGGTTTCCATTTTTTTCTGAAATGAGAACACAAGGTATATGGCAACATGCTGTGTTCTTCTATGTTACTGGAGCCCTCACAGTGTACAGAACAGGGTTACATTTAAACAAAGTTTTGTTAACATGGCACTAACAAGGAGTAGCAGTTTTATAAGCTATCCTGTCCCAGCCAATTACATAGAGCAATTTTGGCACAGATAATGACATAGATTGGTGAGTGGGAGTTTATATTTCCATTAAAGGTTTAAAAGGGTTCACTACTCCAAGCTGGTCTTTCTTTGAAAATATCTGAATTATAGAACAAACTCAGAAGACAGATTAGTTATTAATAACCATCTTGAAAAATTAAAAGAAAACTGTGAAGTGATAACTGTACTGCTAGCTCTAGAGAAGCTCTTCAGATGCAACTTGCTGGATAATGCAGTTAGGAACATTTTCTTTTAAGTTTCTTGTTAATTTATGTTTGTCCTTGAAAGCATCAGTTTCTGGAGTCACAGGATAACACAAACTTCACAGTCATCATAGATAAAGAGAAAATTTCTAGTCTTTGAGTTTGGGAATAGAGGGGAATAGAGAAGTTAAGAGACTGCAAACTGTAATATGTCAAGCAGCATAAGGTGAAATGAAAGGCTTAAACATATTTTATTTACATCCTAATATATAACATTTCATACATTTCAAAAAAATATGCAATATTATTTTAAAAATCAGGACTCTCACAGCTGTCACAAATCTGGAGTGGCAGGTGGTATCTTAGAGTCTGGAAGACAGCACAGGCTATAACAGGCATGTTTAAAGCAGGCATGGCCAGCCTCTAGCAATATGTGCTGGCTGTACTTCCATGTGTACATTACTAATATTTTGCTACAAAGCAGAGGATTCTTTGAGGGGAACACCAAATAGGTTACTCAAAGTGGTGTGCACTCAGATGTGTGTGCTGAATTCCCTTTGTGCTGAATGCACATTTAAGGCCCTGAGCACATGGGAATTTTGGGATTAAATTGACATAAATATTTATGGATACAAGTAATAAAGGTAGCCTTTCAGCTCTTAAATTTCATTCACGTGGTGACTCCAAACAGATATTGCATTTGAAAATTGGAATTTGATAAAAGCATATTTTCTCCCATCTTATACCTCTCTTGTCTCGATTGATTGTGAGCTGGTTGCTGTAGGGGCTGTCTTTTGTTAAGAAAGAGTACAGTGCCTAGCACAACAAAGCCCTGACTTTTTTCTGGAGTCTCTAAACACCCTTGCAATGCAAATAAATGAGTTCAACATCATTAATTTCTACAGTGAGGAAGGCAAGTTCCTTAGACTGCAGGAACTGCTGAAGGATATTTATATTAACTAGGCAGATACAAGAGTTCCTCTTGGTCTAAAAAATGGATGTGTGTTTGTTGCAATAGGACTTGTGATAGCATATGATGGTTTTTCTGCTTGGCCAAGGAAAGATGAGAGAAGCAGTAGCCCTAAATGGTCAAATGGATGTACCCAGAGAGAAGATGTTCAGGCTCTCAGCTTGGGATGAGTATTTTAAATCAAATATTGTTGCTGATAAACAACTGGCTGGAAAAATCACCTCAGACTAAGAGAGAAAACATGTTAATGGTCCCAGCTCAGCAACAGTCTGGAATATTTTTCCATCTAACTGCAACTAAATATAAGACATTGCTGACTGGTAAATTCAGAGCTGTCTTTGATTCATACACACTCCTGGGGTCTATGACTTGGACCACTCCTGAGATGGCTCGATTGGTTTGTCATATTTATAAGCAGAATTCATACAGTTGTCCCCAAAACATATTCTTTCTCCTCCTCAGTTATTACCTGAACTGCACAGTATTAAATAAGCTAAATCCATCCTACTGAAAGAGCTATAGATTGCTTTTTGACAGTAGATTTTGCATGTGCTGTCTGCTGGGGGTGCTGCTGGTGTTACAGTTAGATTACTGCTGTATACACATTATAGTTTCTTTTTATGTTTTTAATGTGGAATTGAGCTATGATAGCTGATGAGGGAATCCAGGATATTATTGCTTAAGAAAAAGATAATACAGTTCAATAAGTGAGAGTAAGGAATGGCATCTTTCTTGCAGTGATCTTTTGTCACTTACCTACCTCTTTCTCAACTGTCCAGCAGCAAGTGATAAATTGTTAGCTGTGGCTTACCAGATGTGGACTGGGAAGATATGGCTTAAGGCTCTCATGTGAATTCAGATTTTTTTATTTATTCCAAAACACTTAAAATTCCTTTGGTCCACTTGAACAATTTGCTGCCATCTAAATGAAACACTTGGTTTAATCCCACTGAGAGAGAAAAAGCAAAGTATGAAGTCATGGTAGAATCCTTTCAACAAGTTAAGGTCTGGTCAGAGCTGCAGGGCCCAAGGTCTGTGTTTTAGGCTGACTTACAACACTGACTTAAGTCATCATCCCATACAAGTGCTCTCTTCTTCTGTTGCCCCTGTATAAAATGAAAATAATAAAGTACTGAAATGAGGCACCATCCATCAGCTCCACAAGAGAATGCAACTTTCCCCAGCACCTGGGGATACATTAAGCTATAGAACTGTCAACTTAAACTGATAATTCTGTCATGTTAGAAAGAAATTTATAAAGCCATTAGAAGTAAAGCTGAAAAAGATAACAAAAGATCTTCTAGTCTGTTCTGCTTTCCTTAGGATGGATTAATATCTACTTAAACTGTTCTTGACAGGTGTTTGTCTAGGCTGTTAAAATCCTTAAGGATACAGGCACTGCCACCTCCTTAAGCAATTTGTTTAGATTGCTTAGATTTTAAATTTTAGAATTTTTCCTAACATTGAGGCTTAGCTCATCCTTCCTGCAGTTTCATCCCATTTCTTCTCATCCTGTGCACAACTGCCAGAAATAATTTCTGTCATGTGATGTCATGTATGGAGATTGCACAATGAGAAAATATAACATCATTTTGCAATACCAAGTGGAGGCACATGGATACTCAGGAATGATTTACAGTAGGCTACTGCTTTAATTGTAGTCTCACTAATGAAAATAAGTGTATGTATATATATATATGTATATATTTAATTGCAGTCTCACCAATGAAAATAGGTGTACAAATAAAAAAAATGATAATTTAGGTCCAGTGCAAAGGCTGAGACCAGTAGAGATGTTTCACTCTGACTTTCCTTTTACTTTGAAGCTGAAAAATTAATTCAAATTAAGAAGTGATTTAATCCCCTCTCCTGTCATGAGAATGTACCTGTACAATTTCACTTGGGAATTATGTCTGGGGCTTTCTAGTTGCTTTTTAAAAAAAAATGGAATTGGTCTTCCTTTTCATCTAATGGAGAAGGAGGCCTTCCATTGATTGAAGCCAAAATCAATATTTTACTCTGGCATTAATTCTCCTGAAATCAATAGGTCATTTCTGAATTAAAATATTATTTGTCATAAAAATATGGGCCTGGATGTACATATTCAGGTGACTTTTCATGGCCCTGGAGTTTCATAAGTACAATATCACTGGTCTCTTTCTTAATCCATGGCACGTGAGCAAAGACCTGTAGCACTCCATCTCAGCCCTGTCCTTGATAATCCCAGATACTGGGTGCAATTTACAGGGAAAAAATGAACAGAGAATTCAAATGCAAAGGCAACAGAAACAGGTATGCTTGTTTCTGACCATACAAATGTGAAATAAAACACGAATCTGTGGCTCAAACAACATTTTTGCACTTAGCCATTTGTAGGAAGGATGTGTGCAGTCAACTGATGTGTATCCTCTTCTCTCACAGCTGGAGTTTCAAAATCAAAGAGTGAGACTACAAACAAACTTGAACAGATCAGCAGCATCAGTTGATGTACTGGTGTTTTCTGCTCCTCCACAGCAGAGACGTCAAAGTATGCAGAGAGATCCTGCTGAGGGGATCTCAGCACAACTTGACCAAGCTCAGTTTCAGGTGAGTGGTATTGATACTGCCCTGACTGCCCACAACTGCCACACACCACAGGCATTTTAATTCCCATCTCCCTGTGTACAGGGAATGTATCCAGGTATTTGCTTCTCAAACGTCTTTCACAAAGAAAGTGAAGCTCTTAACTCATATTACCAGAATTTCTACATGAAATTGACAATGGAATAACAAATTATTTGTCCGAATATACCTAGCTACAAAAATATGAGGCTAGCAAATCAGAACATGGCAACAAAAAGACTTTCAGTGAGATACCTCACAGTAACAAACACAAAACTATGTAGAGGTTGCTCCCTTAATCCATCTTAGAAAAAGTACATGTTTAATGGCCATCTTTTTTGACTGTGTTGCTACTTGATGGATTCAGTTGTGAAAGGAAAGGTAATTTTAAAAAGACAAGTGCCTCTGCAGAGCCCAGAGAGCAGCCTTTAACTGTTTGGAAGGGCTGCTCAACTGAATGCATTTTATCCTTTGTCTTTGGTCTGAGATCCCTTTTCTAAACATGTGCAATGATCTGCCAGAAGGGTTGAGTGGATGACAGGTGAAATGTATGGATCAGCATCTTGAGTAGAGCCAGTGGAAAGAAATTGGTACAATCACAGAAAGGAATGAGCAAGGAGGTGAAACAAACATTTATGGGTGGAAGCTGCCAGTGTGGCACCTTTCCACTGTCACTAATTTACCCTTATTCTAAACTCTCTAAAACTGTAGCTAGTTAAGTGGTGCATGATGTCTGCAGGGTGCCAGGCAGTGCTAGAATCTGGAAAGACCTGAAAATAGCAGTAGTTTTTCTTAGTCAAGTTAAAGTTTGGAATCCCTTGAACTCTATACCCCATATCCCACCCTTGGCACATTATCTCTGCAATGCTAAAGGTCTTGGGAACTGTGAAGGTTGCCCTCAGATTGTTGTGTAATGAGTACCATTGCTGGTACTGAGCACACATCTGGCAGCCTGTTAGCAAAAGTTCAGTTTCCTCCCTGTGCTGTCATGTCAAACACAGTCACTGCTTTTTCTGCACTAGTTCCCTTTAAGTGCCATGCTCCCTTCTTGTACCTCTGTTAACAACTTTTGTTCAGGAGCTGCTCAGTAATAGTGCTACCAAAAGCCTCAGATTAGTTTCCAATATACTGATTCAGGGAGAAAGAAAAACAAAGGAGTGGAATATTTGTTCAGGATCAGTGAACAACCATTAACTCTTTCTGGTCATTTAGGTCCATATTCCCAAAAGGATTTAGCACTAAATTCTCTTAGAATCAATTTGCATTAGGTACATTTTAAAAAATTCGGGCTTTAGAAATTAAGCACTTCACAGCAGTGACCAGTGTTTTCAGATACCCTAAAATTAAGTTTATAAAAGTTGCTTCAGGAAGATAAAGAGGATTATAACTATTGTTTTTGTTGGGGTTGTTGCAGTGAAGTTATTAATGAAGAAGTTTCTGTCACTGACAGAGTGACAGGTTTCTCTCTTCATTTCTTTAGTGTCTTAATCGATCTCATAGCAGTCCCAAGAAGGTCAAAACACAAAGATCCTCAATGAGTAATTTTTTAGAGACAGGAAGGAAGAGGGAGAAATAAAAGGGTGGATGTAATGAAAATATTAGATAAGAAAAATAACCCAGTTTATCTGATGACAAAGAATCTGAAACCATCCTGTTCCTGTTGAGATGTCACACGCTCAGTGATTTTCCAAGGTGCAAATGTTGGCAAACACTTTGCCTCTCCTTCATTTAGCTGCTGAACATGAAAAAGCCCCCTTGTTGTTTTTGGCAAAAGGCTAGAACTGAATTCCCAGAGCTGGTCTGGTTTTCTCCTGCATGTTGAAGCACTGAACAAAAAAATCCAGAAGCCAACACCAAAATGGGGGAAAAGTCATTTGTGGAAAGGAAAGTGTTGGTAAGGCCTGGGTCATATTTCCATTGCTCTTAGGTAATAGTGTGAATATATATGACACATTATATTCAGGATTATTAACTCACCTAAACTCTGGAGATTGAAAAGTCTTTGTCTTCTCACTATTGTGAAGTCCTCAGGGGAAGGAAGCTCACATTTTCTCCTCAGTTCTGATGTAGTCTGAATGCTAACAGCAGAAGGGCTGGATCTGAAAGTCAGAGAATACCTGCTCTTCTTCTCCTCCAGAGATAAAGTATTCACAAGATAAGAGGAGACAGCAGAATACGTTCATCTTGTCAAATGACACTTTAACTAGAGTACAACTTCTTAACTGCTGTGTTTGTACAAATTTAGCATATAGAGTGATACTGGCAAGCACCCCTGGAAATTTTCTGAGCTTTAGCATGTACAGCATATCTTTCTCCTCCCAAAACATTCGTGTACAATCTCTCTGCAGTAAGGATAAGGGAGATTTGTTAGGTGCTTAGCTTAGGTCTTTAATTTACTACACTGGTGACTGGGGGTGGCAGAAGTCATTGCCAGCCTGAATTTGTTCCCTGCTGTCACGATCCGAGTTATTATTTATATTTTGTTTGCGAGGAAATTTCAGCCACTACTCATAGACGACGCGTGAGTTTACAAAAATAACCAGGCTTTATGATTTAAACAAGTTCAAAGGATTTATTTAGGAATTATACAATTAGTTACTTGGGGGAGAAGAGTCGTTAAGAAGAGAAAAGAAAGAGAGTAATTAAGATGTTATTACCGCCCGCCGGCCTTGGCCTCTGGCTGTAGTTGGGTGCGTAGGGTCTGTCGCTCCTGCCGCCTCTGTCCCGCAGCTGAAGCCGAAGTGCCGAGAGAGGGGGGGTCCAGAAGAAAGCCGCCTCGCCGCTTTCCGCTTGGGCCTTCAGAGCTGCTTGCCGCCTTTTTGCGCCGAGCTGGCTGGAGTTTGTAGTCACAGGAGCTGGCTTCCACGTGTCCTTCTGAGCTGCTGGCTCCACCGAGCTACTGGCTGCTCTGAGCTGCAACGTCTTCGGTTCTTCTGGGGCGATTTTTATACAGGAAAAGAAAAGGGGTCCCCTTTTTACATAAGTCCCTGATACATACAGATTTCCCGACTTCCAGGAGATGAGTCATCCTTATCTTTTAGTCTTTTTGGATGTCCTGCTACCTTCATTGTTTCCATCATGCACCAGGAGACGACCTGATAAGTATTCTTATCTTTTAGGTGTATGTCAGGCATATGGTGAGGTAAACATATGTTAATTGACAAAATGTTGCAACATAGCAGGGAGAAAGAAAAAAAAAAAGATTGATTCAAGAGACAAATTTTTGTATTTTTAAAGTGTTTACATCACCTGCGTAACAATGTGAGCACCACCTGCAAAAGATCACTGGATCATTGTCAAAGAGAGAGCTGAAGAAAAAGCTTGGGAGGATGGTTGGTGGACCTATGTCATGGAACTTTGGCTACTTACACAGGTCAAATCTTCTGACATTGCTATTATATTTACACATATTTTTTAAACTTTATACTGTTCATATACCAGTTTATTTGCAGTCTGTATCCCTAAAGTCATCATGATCACCTTGCAGTATTTTCTATTTTCCTCTTTACCAGCCTAGACAAGAACACATGCAAATTAAATATTATAGCACAATATTTCAGATAAAACTTTAGACAAGAATCAGTGAATACATGGAACCTACTGCATCAGCCTTTATTCCCTCAGGCAGTTCTATAATTATCAGCCTATTTATTTCTCATTTAGCCAGTGTCACTGAGAGTGAATCAGACCCTTATTATTGTTCTTTATTTTTATTTATGCTGACCATTATACTTATCAGTCTGACAGAAAGACAGAATCTTTTTAACTGCTGGAGCTATAACACAAGGGAGGCTGAGTCAAGCAGATAAGTTATTTGAAAGACTTGTCGTCCATATAGGCTGCTTTTTGAGATGGAACCCATGGCATTTGTAAACCTTATGTGTTCCTGTAGAACACTGAATGGTAGGTTAACACACCATGTTAATTAAGGTACACAGTCTGCATAATCCGTTGACTAAAAAAGACTATATGCATCATTTTTTTGAAGAGAAAAAGAAATGTGAACAGTCAGTTGGATAGAGCCAGAAAACTAAATTACTTGTTATAAAATCTATAATGTGGACAGCCAAGAAAACTTAACCAGCAGCAGCAAACAACAGGCCAAACAGAAAGTGCTTGTGGTCAAAAGGTATGAGTCCTGTCTGCAGCATGAGAGCAGATTATGGCTTCTTTTTTAGATCTAACTGAAAAAAAGCAAAAGCTCCACAGCACAGATTACAACCTAAACTGCTCGTGTATATGACAGCAAATGTCTTTTCTCCCTAATGGGCTTCAGTCTCTGCTTGGAGCAGCCTTTATAAGAGGTGCAGAGAGCTGTAATTTGACAGCTTTGGCCTGCTAGGATTTTCTCAAGGTAAAGTGTTGCTGAGGTAATAAGATGTTAAATCTAATGCTCTACAATCCTTAAAAGGGTTCAGAAAAACAAATGTTATTTAAGGAAAGAGTTGAAGACCTTGAGAAGCAATATGCCTGCAACTGAAGACTGTAATGTCAGAGGCTGCTGCTCCTGAGGACTGTTTTTGCTAAAGCTGTGGGGAGATGCAGAGCTTGAATAACCTGGGTGATACACATCAACAGAGTAGAGAACCATTCACTTCAGCAAGATGCACCAGGGTTAGAGCTGGTTTCAGACAAAAACTCAGTAAATTTCTGTATGCTCCTTAGACACATTGTCTGTCACATTTCTGCACATGCACAGAAATTGATACTTCTGCTTGTTGCTGTACATATCTATAGCCACCTCTGTCATATGGCCATCATATAAACACTCTCCTACTTTCTAACAATGTCTCTGAAAAGGAGTGAAATATCTTATAAATCTGTCAATCTTTTACTTAGTTTATTCAGGCATACAGAATTTCCTATGCTTAAAGCTCACTGGTTCAAAAGGTTAGAGATCTTTTCCCTTTCTGATTATTTATTAAAGTAGTTCCTAAAATTCTTGCAGTTTTACTTTGTTTTGAAACAAGATACTGACATGACAGAAGGTTTTATATTTTAAAGTCAATCTGAAAAAAAAAAGGTGCTCCCTCCCTAAGCAAATAAAAAGTATTTGTTTAATGACTACCCTAAAAGAAAGTAAAAATGAAGGTGGTGGACCAGGCCTGCTTGCTTAAGGATTGTTCCTGCTCAAGAGTTAGCTCATTTATTCAGAGAAATATCTTGTTCTTTTGTTCAGCTTTAATAAAGTGCAATTATTACACTGTCTTTCAATGTGATTAATTCAGACGATGTTTATGGACAAGGTGCTCCACAGATCTCTGGTGGTATTGCTGTCCAATGAATTAAACCCATTCTTCTGCCAGTTGTAATTACAGATCCATATCTTATTTTTCTTCCCTCTTTTTCATTCTAGTTTCCCTGTATTACCCGAAATACATTTTAACCATGATTCTTAATGGTGTGGTGCTGTCTATGCTTGCAGAAAAATTGTCTCCAGCATCAGTTCAGTTGTGCAGTGAATTGAATTCAAGAAGCTTATTTGCAGTGCATAACAATTACAGCATTATTGAATCTATGAATGTATGAGCAATGGCACATTTTATATTAGAGGATGGCATTCCTTGTATTAAATGCATTTTAAGTATATCCCTATATATAGCTGTCTCCTGTAACAACTTCAGCTTATTAATGGTGATAACTGCTCACAACAGATTATTTTCCCCAGACTCATTTGCTTAGTGGCAGAGAACAAGGTAAGAACAGACTCCACGAGATCCACAAATCTGAGTCAAGACTTTCTTCAGAGTCAGTCAGAAAACCTCTGAGATTTGATGCAAGGTTTAATAGGCAAAATTATCTAGCTGTCAGAAGTCAGACAAGGCCAGATTTCTGCTTCTTGCCTTGAAATGCAACAATTTTTAATTTAAAAAAAATAATTTTAAGCCAGTGGAAGGTTATCCATGTTTTACTTTGTGCTAGGCATTCTGCAATGCTCCACCACTCCCTCTTTTTCTCCTTTGTTTTTCTGCCACGCATGAATCCCATGCTCAGGACTGACACACATGGGTCTTTCCTGGTGAACAGCCTTTATCAGAAAAAAAAGAAAAACGTATTCTGAAACAAGAAAATTCTTAGTAGGATCTATTCTTAAATATTCCAGTGACGTCTTAAGTATCCCAGTGATGCAGTGCTATTTCATCCCAATGAGCCAGTTTTCCAGTGTTTCCCAGACTTGTACCCCAAATGATGATACTGACAGTCCTTATCAGTTCTTGCCTTAGAGTACACTTCAGAGGGGTGTGCAAGGGGAAAGTGAATGAGCTCTGGTTTGCTCTGGGTAGGTCAAACTGGTGCTATGAAAAAAATGAATCATGCT
The DNA here is from genome assembly GCF_036169615.1 of Heliangelus exortis. Taxonomy (NCBI): domain Eukaryota; kingdom Metazoa; phylum Chordata; class Aves; order Apodiformes; family Trochilidae; genus Heliangelus; species Heliangelus exortis. The sequence continues at coordinate 15,820,454 of NC_092424.1, read as the reverse complement.
GTTGTGACATTTGACTTTGAGTTTGTGAGACCAACTGTTAAACAGGGCATGGCAGGTGAAATTCAGGAAATACCCTAACATAACTTTTGCAGCCTTTGCCTGGGTCTGGCTGCCACCCAGCATCATCAAAATGTGGAAAAAATTCACTTTTGACTTGCAATTGACTGTGTAGCTGTGCTCTTGTAACACTCCAGACATTATGCTCAGTATGGGATTATGGCAATATTTTTCATCTTTGTCTCATCAAGACTTTTTGCTTCTGTGTTGAAGGTTGCCTCCATCAAATTATATGGTCGTAGATTTCACAAGTATTACTATGGTGAAAATGTGCAGTTTTGCTTTGTACTATCTGGTATTACTATTCTGAAATGCTACCAAAATTATGCCTCATGAACGTTGTGGCTCCTTGTCCCAGCCACGCATCCCATTCTCTCAAGTGCCCTTCTGTTTAGAGATCACCTCCAACCATCCACTGCAAGATTGTCTTCTTTTGAGGAGGTAAGATACATAATTGTTAAGAATCAGGGCACTGTTTTGTGGCAGAGGACAAATTCAAGTTCTTCCAGCTATCTGGATGCCAATTCCCCCAATGGCTGAAAAACAAGATAATGAAATTAATCTGTTTTTGTAATTTTTTTTCACTTTCTTAAATGTGTGGTGTCATGTGACTGCACTGTATGAAGTTCCAAACTGCCATGGACTTCCCCTGTTTCACTCTATAGCTTTCAAACATAAAGTTGCAACAGCAGGCTGGGAATAAGGGGAGAAGCAGGTAATTTAAGAAGAAGAACTTGGATTGCATGCAAATGTCCCTAGAAATATTAGTTTCATATACGCATGTTATGTTTGAATTGAGGAGAAAACCTCAGAAAATATGATGTATACGAGCAAAATGCCTTCAAATCAGTTATTCAAGGACTCCCTAGAGCATCAACTACTTTCATCATTGCTATTTCTTGTTCTTTTTCAAAGTTCTTGTTCAAACCGCAATTATTTTCCTAGAGTGGCATGCTGTCCTCTGGCCATCTAGGACAGGAGGTGTAGCACAGAATATCCAGAGAGCCCAGTGCAACCTGAAATGTGGTTTATAATCCTTCTCTCCTTGCAACTGCTAGGGCTAGGACAAACCTGATCAACTGTAATTTTTTAAAATTATTATTTTTGACGATCCCCAGAGAGCAATTTCTATTCAGCTAGCAGCCGACAGTCAAGTACAAGTAAACAGGATGGTTGTGGACTTTCATTTCACAGTTAAGCCTTTATTACCAAAGACACAAGTCAGAATTCATTGCACACATTAAACACCAGCAAATTCCTTGAGCAGCAAGTTGACTGCTTGTAGTCACTGGTGAGAAGTGGGGGTTGCGAGTTTAGATTTCTGCTTTCTTATTTTTGGGTGAATTTTTGTGTGACCCTGGGCAGTTTTACTTCACAGTATCTGTTTCCCCAGCTGCAAAATACTGATAAGAATTAACTAATTATGAGTGGAGAGGCAGATTCTGACACCTTTATTCACAAGTGAGCAGTGTAATCGATTTCAGTCTGAGGAAAGGGTAACAGCATCTGGCCATTAGTGCTTGTGAAGCAACCACACTCTTGGTTGATGGATTAGATTAGATTTCAGTGCTGAGATGTTACCATGAAGGGTTCTTCAACACGTTGAAAATAGATTAGATAAAGTGTTCTGAGAGGCTTGGATAAACAAGATGTACAGAAGATAGTGGGAAGAACAGATGGAAGGATAAATAATAAGGAGGAAGAGAAGCCCTACCCAGAACAAGATAGAAAGTATGGTGCTTGTGGTGTGGGGAATTTTTTCTTTGTTTGAACAGGAAAAAAAGAAGTTAAATGGGAAGACATAGCCTAGCTAGAATAAAAACAAGGCTTAGGGGGTTTTTCTTTACTTCAGTATGATTAAAAAAAAAAAAAAAAAGAACATTTTTGCCCTCTTTTTGGAGTTATTTAGCTGTTTACTTAATATGTTATTCTTATTCTGCTATTCTTAAAAATTGCCCTCTGAAATTAGAAGTTGAGTAATTTCTCTTCACAAATTCTAAAAGGAAATATTTTAGCTTTTTCCAGAATCTATGGTATCTAAATTAAATTTTTAATGATCTTTTTTATTTTCATTGGATTTATGTTTATCTTACTCTTTTATTCTTTGTTGGGAGAAAGTGAAATTCCCTGCTCTGTTCAAGAACCCTCCCCAAGGACACCTGCTGCCAGATTCTGGGTTTTATATTCTGCAAAAGGAATTTTAGGGGGTTGACTCTGAGTGAGGGGAAAAGTGTAGAGAGCAGCCTGTCTTAGAGAGAGAAGCCAAAACTGATGAGGTTTTCTACTCGCTCTCTGGGCAGCACAGGGAGCTGCACAGGTGGAGGAGGTGAGATCTTTCCTCAGCCAGCCCAGACTGAACCAGTCCAGCTTATGAATTAAAGTTCTAAATACTTTCAAGCCAGGGGGAATAATGGGATTTTAATTTTTTCCAGGCTTACACAGCCAGATCATTGTGTCTGACTGGGTTTTTCCCAGGATACTGAAGTGACGTACTTTTTACTGAAGGATACTTACTATGTTCACTAAGACTTCAAGTGACAGGGAGCTGATTTTATTTCTTGTGCACTTCCTGAGCATTAACTAACTTTGCTGTTAGGATATTTTATCTTGTTTCAGAGCTGTATGTGATCCTTTGCAGTCACTGTCTCTTCCAAAGATTTTTACCAAACAACTGAGTGGTTCACCATGAGCATTTGTGTTACACATGTTATTAATTATGTCAAGTAATAATTATATCATCCCTCTGAAATTCCTTCTACCTTGAGACTTGCAGGGGTCTACTTCACCATTTGCTTCTCAAAATGGTGAAGAAGAGAGATGAGCAGGAGGAAAACCAGGACTCACCTGGCATCAAGCACTGACATCTAGAGCTACACTGCCATGGAGGGGTGCAACTTCTTGGGGTACTTGGCTCCTTTGTCTTTTCCTGTACAAAGCAGGGCCCAGAGTAGTTACTAAATGTTGAATAAGTGGTTTTTTATTCAATAAAATCCAGTAGGTCATTCACGATGTAGACCTTTGAAGAGAGATGTGACTGCTGCCTAGGCAGCTTGTGTCTATTTCCTAATTTTAGATGAGCAACAAGCATAAATGCAAAGGTGTTTGAACATTGCAACCTTTGTGGAAAGTAATGATTCCTCTTACTATCAGCTGCTGCCCAGCTGCATGTCTCCCTTCACTCTTCATCCATTTTTTTAAATACTCAGTGTGAATGCCTCACCTTCAATTGATCAAAGCCTCACAAACAGCAGGCTAAGCATTTCACACAGGGAAATTATTAGGTAGTGTGGAGGGTGGGAGATTGATGGCTGTTTAAAGGACACCAAGATCATGCAAGCCTCAATATTTTCCCATATCCATCAAAAATATCCTCCTGAAAGCTCTCTGGTATTCAGGGGCTCATTTTTCTTGTGTTTGAGGAGGCCTGAACAAGATTTGCAAGAATTGCAAAAATGAGCAAGGATGGAGCTCATGGAGATGAATTGCTTGCTCATGGTGGAACGGGCACCCAAAGACCTAATCCTGTGATGACAGAAGCTTAGGAGTGACAGGGGCAGTCTGCAAAAGTATGACATAAGTACAAAAGTATGGAATAAGAGCCCAGAATAGAAATGTGTCCTGGAGCTATGCCATGTATAACAGATCTCTTACAAGGCAAGGTTCTGAAAGTTATCATTAGAGTGGCAGTGAAGAAAGTCCAGGTCTCTTCAGCTACCTGTGCTGTGGCCCGGGCTCCTGAACAGGAGGAAAAACATTGCAAGCAGTCAGGGCTTGTGAGCCATGGAAATACATCCTGAAAAACATCCAGTTTCATCCAGTGTCCCTCTCTGTCTTACCCACACATACAATTCTCCCCAGACTGATTGCCACCAAACAGAGTCAAGGAAAAAAAAAGAGACTTTTTGAAACACATATTAAAAAGGTCAGCTTAGCACCTTGCATCCTGGAGGCATGACACAAGCCTCCCTTTTTCTTCCAGCCACTTCCTTGAGGAAAACAGCACTGGCTCCAGTTTACAGCTCCAAAAGCAGACACAGATCAGGTGCAGTGGCTTTCTTCAAGCTATGCTCTGAAGATCACATCGGCCTCTGGAAATAAATCTAATTTGCAAACTTTCTCTTCAAATTATCTCATTTTTCATTTTGTTCACAGGAAAAAATCCATAATGAAAGGTTTCAACTAAATTAAGGAAGGGGAGAAAATAACTTCAATAATTTCTTATACTGTCTTCACTAAGAAAAGAAGAAGAATGAAAACTAAGTGGCAGTTTCTAAACACTTTTATTTTGATTCTTGTCAGAAATACTTTGGAACAAAATAAATGTTTGCATTAGAAATGTCTCTTGACTAAAGCAATTTTTTTTTTAATTAAGTAGGAATTTCTCTATTCTATTTCTTCTTTCCCCTAACAAAAATAGTATTTCCAGTCTCAAAATCTTATTGGATCACCTTCTGTCTAATAGCATCTTTTCAAACCGAACCTTAAACTTGGGTTCTAAAAAAGGTGGTCTAGAGTTTTCAGTTAGTCTGTTTGTGTCTTTGCCATTGCTGTTCATTTTTCATGGAGGCCACTCCAGTGCTAAAATGATGGGTGGAAAAGCCAGAACCCTGGGATTGACAATGAATAACAAACAACTCCAGTGCTCATGTTGGTCTTTGAGATTCTCCCCTCTGGTCCTTGATTTGCCCTGGTCATCCACAAAACCACCTCTTTTCTCCACAGGGCCCAGGTACTTTGTCTCAAGCCCACTGTCCACCTTCACCCTTCATAGAATCATAGAATCATCATGGTTGAAAAGGACCTTCAAGAAAATTGAGTCCAACATGTTATAATTTGTGGGAGGGGGGGGGAGAAACTGTAGCAGATATGCTATGAAAGGGAAAATCTTAGCACAAACATATGGCACTGCCTTCTTTGTATAAGCTCTTTGTTCAAAATTCAGTCAGCTCAGTGTACCACCACCAGCAGATGAAAACTGGGTAAACAGGCTCAAAACATCTTGTCTTGGTTTTCTTTGCCTTGTAAGCTGATTAAAAACAAACACTGGACTAAAATACAAAAACATCCACATGATGTCTGTGTAACAACTGTAGATAGTGAAATTAGTTTAGGCAGGCTGGGTATGGGCCAGACTGCAAAAGATGCATTTTAAGTGGCTAGCAATTCAATTGCATTAAACAGCTCATTGATATCCTATACCTATAGCAGCAAAGTACCTGCAATGGTTCATTAGTTTTTATCAACAGCCATTATGAAATCATTGCTCTGCTTTCATATTTCCCTGGGACATTACTGCTGACCCATGGAAAAATGATAAAAGATCAGAGCAGTGATGGTGGTGGGGTGTCCTGTATGCACTGCCTTGGAGGTGAGGAAGGATGGGGGAGAGGTGATGGTACTGGCCTGGCCACTGCAGGTGAGATGCTCAAAAGACAAGTAAGGGCTCCAGAGCTGAGGGAGAGTGATAAGAGATGGATTGGTTTATTTGTTGGTCTGAGTATGTGAAAAAATGTCATTGTCCACATTAATCTGTCTTGTGACTGCTTTGTTCTGGGCAACAGACAAAAGCTGCAGTGAAAATCCCTACGTCACTTCTCTCTTCTACCAAACCACCTCACCCCCCACATGCTTTCAACAATCTTTGTTGTCCATTCCTCACAAAGAACCTTAACTTTGCCCTATCTTCCTTTTTTATATATCATAGAATCACAGAATGGCTAAGGTTGGAAGGGACCTTAAATATAGTCTGGTTCCAATGCCCCTTCATGAGCAGGGACACCTTTGATATATTTCAGAGCCTCATTCCAAATATTAAAAGCAGAATCCTTACTACTTGTATTTGTATGCAACTTGAAAGAAAAAATGACATATTTTATATTGGAGTCACAACAGGGATACTAACAGGCTAACTGCTGTATAAAAGTTTTCTAAATCTTCTGTAAACAAGAATAAATAGTTTTCTTATAAAACTAGAAAACTCTTCAGCTGAGTCATCAGTATTTTTAAACCATGAAACTCCAACCTTTCCTGTAAAACTTTCTGCTTGCTAAACTGTGGCCTGGATGATCGGGTGGTTCAGGAGCTGGTTGAAGCATAGAAGCCAGAGAGTTGTAGTCAATGGGATGGAGTCAGCTGGAAGTCTGTTTCTAGTGGAGTCCCTCAGGGGTCACTACTGGGGCCAGTACTATTCAATATATTTATTGATGACCTGGATGAGGATCATCAGTGCACTATCAGCAAGTTTGCTGATGACACAAAACTGGGAGGAGAGGCTGACACCCCAGGAGGTTGTGCTGCCAGAGGGACCTAGAAAGACTGGAGAGCTGGGCAGAGAGAAATAAATGAATTACAGCAAGGGCAAGTGTAAAATCTTACATCTGGGAAAGAACAACCCCAGGCACCAGTATAGGTTGGGGACTGAGCTGTTGGGGAGGTGAAAGGGACCTGGAGGTGCCGGTGGATGGAAAGATGACCATGAGCCAGCAGTGTGCCCTTGTGGCCAAGAAGGCCAATGGCATCCTGGGGTGGATTAGAAGGGATGTGGCTAGTAGGTTGAGAGTTTCTCCTCCCCCTCTACTCTGCCCTAATGAGGCCACATCTGGAATATTGTGTTCAGTTCTGGGCCCCTCAGTTCAAGAAGGACAGGGAACTGCTTGAAAGACTCCAGCACAGAGCAACCAAGATGATGAAGGGAGTGGAACATCTTCCTTATGAGCAAAGGCTGAAGGAGCTGGGGCTCTCCAGCTTGGAGGAGACTGAGGGAGAATGATGGATGACCTCATTCATGTTTATAAATATGTAAAGGGCAAGTGCCAGGAGGATGGAGTCCTGAAGCACAAATGTTAGGAGAAGGCCCACTGGTAAACCTGGAGCACCCTGGATGCAAGTGTATACAACATGGTGGTCTGTCACTCAAAATAGAAATTAGCATTGTCCAGGTATTAACATCAGCATTTTTTCTATAGGTTAGCACTGATTTATTCCTGGTTGAGAGGACAACATTACTACAGCTTTCTTTTATGGCTGCCATGAAAAAAGAAAGAAAGCATCAAACTTTCCAGGTATGTGGGCCCCCAGAATGTGATTCTTAATTTGCAGAATTTATTTTAAAGCTTACTGAAGCCAGCCACAATATCTTTCTATTTTTGTGCTAAAAAGGAGCATTTCTTTGTTAGAACATTTTGAAAAAAATGACAACTGTTCTTAAATACTGTTTTGGAAAACCTCCTCACCTGTGACACGAAAACAAAGCGTTTTAGAGGTGAGTGATGGTAACGGGGGTAATGACAATAATGGTACATTTTGAGCTGTGGGGTTTTTTTTCTTTGAAATAACTATTTGAACCAAAACACTGAAATCGGTTCCCACTTTTTCGTATTAGGAAAGGTATCAGAAAAGAACATGCCTGAAAACCTTCTATTAAATATCTTCCCAATACTTAAGATATGTTTAATAACAGAAATATTTATATTGTAATATTTTTCATTAAGTTGGACATCTAGATCCTAACCAATTCTTCTCTATATACTGATGTGCAAAGAAAATCATAGCTAGACACAGGAAAGATTCATCCCAATTATATTTTAAGATAAAATTCATGCTACTGAAAGGAAAAGGAACCACAGCATTATCAAAAACAAAACTGGAATAAGCATGCAGCAGGAGAAATACAAAGGCTTGCTGATCTAGTTATAGCAGTGGATATTTATTTCACTAAAGTCTTGAAGAAAAATATTAAACATGCTGGACTCTGTAATATCTGTTAAAAAAATGACTCATCAAGCAGAGTGTTTTCTGAGCTATGGAAATAAGTTCTGATCTGGTGCGATGCTGTGTCCATTGCAATGTGGAAGAAACATTCTGAGGTCAAATACAGCCTCTTGTGTCTAATGGAAAATCTAATTTGATGTCCTTCTTTAGGTAGAGCAGCTGGGGTTAATTACACATTTCTGTCATGTACTCTGAATGCTCACTGCTTTGTGGGAGGGTGGGAGATATGAACACAGTGGCCTGACCACTGTCATGGATCATTAAAACCCAGGGAAAAACAAACAGTCCTGGCTTGGAGACTGCACCGTGGACTCTCTTTTGCCTCCTTCCACCTGTTGCACTGCAGCCTCTGCTGACTTTCTGCCCTACACATCTCCTGCCACTGCTGGCACCTCCACCATGAAACACCTCGAGTGCTGAGTGCTCCTCTTCCATGGGCAGCTCTGTCCCCTTCCCCCCACACACTCCTCATCAAGCCCATAACCTTCCCAACACAAAGCTTTCCTAAGTGCTTCCCCTCATTCCTTTTTTTGAGTTTTGCAAAGAGCTTTGATTCTGCACGCTTTTGGTTAATAATACATGAATGTATATGTTTAACTTGCTGTGTTTGTTTTATGTATAATGAGACACAGCTAATGTGTTTACATTCAGGGTTCAGTGTCTCAAATAGGTCATTGAAATGTCCACCTTTACTGCACTGATTTATTAAATGACTCGTGGAAATAGTCCATTTCCTCCTGGATGGTAGTAAAATCAAAGCACAGAAACAGAATAAGAATACATACAGATATACAAAAATCCAAACATAAAATGAACTAAAGTAATCTTATGTGTATGCCTGAGAATAAGCACAGAAAACTCAATAATCCTGCTGCTTAAAAAACATTTCAAATGGCTGCCTGAAAACCCTTAAATAATACCTGTACACACCATCGAGCTTGTGTCCTTGGTGCATTTGATGTATTTCATTGTATATTTTCTCCAATTGTTCAGAAAAAGTCTTTCTCCCCACCTCTCACCCATACACTGAATCTGTGTAAAACAGTGACCAGCAGTAGGAACAAGTATGTCCAACCAGTGTCCAGCTTCAGCAGCTTCCTCTGGTTTTCCTCCCTGTAATTTTCTACTCTTCATACAGGACACTGCCAAAATAGTCTGCTGCAAGAAAGGAAGAAACAGGTGAGCTAAGTACTGAAGAAATAGGCCATTTCAATCTGTGAAGACACATGAAATTAAATTATCAGAGGTGAAAAAGATCAATCTGGAATCATTATAATGGGCTGAAATACTGCTCACTTGGTAAACTTCAGGATTCTGCATAGAGGACAAATTACCAGTCAATTCAAGTCACATTTTTGGCCCCATTCAATATACTTGGGAGGTGTAACCATACCTACCCATAAATAAAATTTTATACATTGTCTGTTTTCCTGGCTCAGTAAGGCTTCCCATTTCTGTAGGCAGCACAGGAAATTTTTTGCAGCTGCTGCAAGCGATTGCATTTGCACCTCAGAGCTGGTTAGCTATTGATAGCAGTGAGCAGATGAGCTTTCAGACTGCAGGAGCTATAGATGTGTCATTATAGAGTGAAAATATTATTATGCAAAGCTTTCAGCAGTGCAGCTCCAGATGATGCCTTCCCTTACATCTAGGGCAGGACCAGAGGACATCCCAATACTCTGCTGTCGTTTCTAATCACACCAGATAAGGAGTGCAGATTTGATCCACTGATGAGTGAGTTTTCCAAACACAAGGGTGACTGAATGAATACATTCTGAGAAAAAAAAAAATTAATCCAGAAGAACATCTGTGAGCTTTTAACCTCATCATACTCTTCAAATACCTATGATTGCAACAGTCCAGTCATATACACCTATGAGGACTATAGTGTTCCTTGACAGAAAATGCTATGAAATTAGTCTAGGTTTGCAAAAAGCAACAGAATAAGAGAAACTCTAACAGTGCACATTTTTATTTACTTATTGTCTATTTTATTTAATTTTCAGTTAATTTCTCTCTTTTGAGGTTATTGGCTCAGAACACTCAAGAAAATTCATCACTTCCTAGCATAATTTCATGTCATTTAATTCTCAGGATTTCTATTTCAGCCCCTAGGATGTTGCTGAGAGTGCAGTTGCTTGGCCATGGGGTTGATAGTCACTGATTTAGATTGTGCCAAATCTATGGCAAATTTCAAGAACAGTCGAGGAATGAATTTTCCAGCATTTGGCTGTGGATAAGATAAAGATTCATTAGGATTCCCAACAGTAATGTTGCCCTCCTGCTTATTCCTCCTGAGAAAAGAGAACTCATCCTCTTTTATTTGCTACTTATCACATGACCTATAGCTGAAGTAATTCACTTTCTCTGGTACAGGAAGTCCTAAGTGAAGAAGAATGATATTTTACTTGCCAGCTACAGCTTTATTATAGGTTTGATTGTAAACAATAATTGTGAACGTTTTCCTTGGAGAAAGACCTTGAAGTTCCACAAGTCACCGAGGGCAAGAAGTTCAGCATGCACCATGCAATGCTGTTGTTTCTTGCTAGGGAGACACATACAGAAAATGACTAAACTAATCACAGCCAGAGATGTACTTTTATACCTATTGATATCTGCAAAATTTATTTTTTCCTCCTTATATGCTAAAAATTCAGTCTAGTATAAGTGTTACATCCAAGGAACTCAGACTGTTCACAGCCTTCAAAACAAGTCTCAGGTGACTCTGGTGCTGGTTGTTTCTGTGTCACCAGCCATGTCTCAGACTGACTGTACTGGAGAGGTCAGCTCTGCTGTGACACTTACTCAGATCCAGTTGTCATCATGTGGGACTAAAAAGGAAGACTGACTGAGCCCAGATCCCTCAAGGTATTTTGACATCTATCTGACACTGACTCTGAAGTGAGCCGGGCAGCTGCAATGGGAGCAGAAGTGGCCATACCATCCCTGCCTCACCATGTCATCAGGAAATTTTGCTGCACAGCCCAGAGGTTTGCAGCTTGTATCCTCCTTCAGCACCACTCCCACCCCCAACTGAAATTCATTAAGTCTCCTGATCCAGCAGAGACATCCATAAATATTTATGGTTGCAAACCGACACAGCTTTTTCAAAGTCACAGAGGACTTGCATCATGAAGCAGAAAACTCATTTTGCTTTAACCACCAGGTCATCCTTCCTTGATAAATAAGGATGCCCAGTGCACACCCCCAGGTGAGGATGGCTCTGCAGCAGCCCCTCCAGATCCACCCCTGCCCCTTCCACAATGGTACCTGTACCCACCACTGAACTGGCAGCCCTCTGCTCCTGCCCCTCAAACATTGGTTTTGTGAGTGCTGGATGAGCCCTGAGTGAGTCCCTGCCAGGGCTGCTCTTCAGGCTGCCTGGCTCAGGCAGAGAAGCAATAAAGAGCTGCAAATGCTTTTTGGGCACATTGACTTTTAGAAGTGGTAGACACAGACATTATTTATTTATTTATTTATTAGTTGAGCAGAGCATCTTCTGTACATGGAATAATTTCTCTGTTTTCTGGCAAGAGACTGCAGGACAAATTAATAATATATTATTAGTAAGAGACTTTTTTTGATAGTTAAGGAAAACAAACAAGAAAACATACAAACAAAAAGCCAAATCAAAAGAGTTCGTGGAAGCAAATTAGGAAATACACAAATTGAAGGGATTATCATTGTCCTGACAGTAAATGATAGCTGAAGAAGGGATGGTAAGAAAGATACCTGAGACACCTTGTCTGCACAGAGACCTAGAAAATGTTTTCCATGGCATCTCTTATCCTTCCTGTGGGAAAAGGTGATGTGCTCTTCCTACTTGTCTCACTATGGAGGGAACTTCAGGCAGCTAAGTCACAGCTGAGCATTCCAAGGGCTGTCTGATTGCTGGTACCTTCTTACTGATGTACCTACTCCAAAACAGAAATCTGCATGCAAATACTTTCTCTTCAAGGACTGCCACATACTTAGACAGAAGAAAGTATTAGAATTGAATAAAACTTAACTTCAAGGCAAGTTTTGAAAATCTTGCATAAAAAAAGAAAGCCCGTTTATTCACCCGATAGTCAAGGAGCCTTTGCTAGTCTCTTTTTTTTTTTTTTTTTTAATTTGAATATCTTAGAGAAATATCTCCTTTTGACAGTGAAAATTAAAATGGAACTTAAGAAAGAAATCTAAGGCTACAGAGCAGAGCATTGTATGTGAATAGATTAGAGTTAAGGCTCATTTGCAGGAGAAAAGCCAGCACAATATTTGCAGTTAAAAGAACAGAAAGGATCTTGCCCCCACTCTTTTCATTTAATAGAGGTAGTTTGGGGAAAATTTCTAATGAATCCTATCCAACCATAAAATCATGTAGAAAATGAATCGTATCTGACAATAAAATAAAAGTGAACAAAATTACAAGGTTCCAATATTCGCAGGACAAATTAATTTCATGTTTGGAATACTGATTGTTCCCTGTAGGGCCTGCAACTATTGTCATTGCTTTGTTTGTCACCAGAAGAACTTTTGCAGATGGAGAAGGGTATGGTTTTGGCTGTAGCATCAAAGAGGAGGGAACAAAGTCTCTCGGAGCAGCAGGGGGAGATTCCCGTGTGCCACCCCCTCTGCTTTCCAGGACAGTTTGTGTGGAAAGACTTCTGAAGGGTGACTGATTTGTCCTTTGAAGTTGGAGTCAGAAGGAAAGCCAACCTTGATGGGGGTTGTAATCGGCCTTTAAGGACACCACCTGACACACCTTCCCCAAACTCCTCATGAAAGGCAGGGAGAGACGACGTGGGTAGGGAGCCCCAGGTCTCGGAGGAGGAGGAGAGTTCTCTGGTTCTCTCTCTGCAGATAGCACACCCTTAAGATCTAAGAAGCAGTTATCATTTGACATGGCTTCAAGGACAGACTGGTGCCTGGAGGAAAGCTGCAAAGACAGGCTGGTAGTTCAAAGGAGAAGCCATGAGAGAAAAGATGTGTTTGTACCACACTGAATTATAGGCAAAAAATGCAAATAAATAGAACTTGTTTCCCAAACCCAAGAAGATCTAAAAAAAAAAAAAGACAAACCCAGTAAAAATTAGTTTAACTATGTGAAGGCTGTGTGGACACATAGTTAAAAAATGTTTTCAATTAAAAAATCACAAACATTACACTAGTAAAGAAGCTCAAAGAAGTGGTAATTCAATGAGGAATTTCAAATGCTTAATTCCATAATGATTTACATTATCATGTCTCTTTCTAGGAGAGAGAATGAGAAATCAGTGCGCCCCATAAGGAGCTTAGAGCAACCATTTTTCCTGAAAATTCATCCTGAAATGCAAGGCTTCTCCTGTGTCCCAGGTTAGGCCCAGCTGGCATCAGCCAGGCTGCTGCTCACTCACCCCCACTGCAGGACAGGGAGGAGGAAACTCACCTCAAGGCTCATTAAATGAGACAAGGACAGGGAAGCTTTCACTCCTCCATTACAGTAACAGGCAATACACAGAGAGGTTCAACCCAGGGAGAAAAAACCAATAATTTAATCTATCAGGAGAAAGAGAAGACATCACCAGATCTTAATCGCCCTTCCCTCTCTTCTTCCTGGGCTGGAATTGCTTCACTGCTCCCTCCCCTCAGGGCACAGGAGAGGGTCCCATGGGAGAGGATCCTTCACAAACCCCTCCAACATGGGTTCTTCACAGGAGGTGCAGTCCCTCAGGAACTGACTGCTCCAGCCTGGGCCGCCCAGAGTCACAATCTGCTTCTGGAAGAGTCACATCCCCCGGCACAGGGTCCTCCTATGGCTGCAGATCCACATCTACCCCACCATGATCCTGCACAACCTGCAGCTCTATGACTACCCACCATGATCCTTTTGGACACCTTCTCCCTCTCCTTCCTCACCAAACGTGCTGTCTGTGCTCTGTCACTCCTCTGTCACTCCTCTGTCACTCCTCTGTCTCTCCTCTCCTCTCCTCTCCTCTCCTCTCCTCTCCTCTCCTCTCCTCTCCTCTCCTCTCCTCTCCTCTCCTCTCCTCTCCTCTCCTCTCCTCTCCTCTCCTCTCCTCTCCTCTCCTCTCCTCTCTTCTCTTTTTATTTTCTTTCCACTTTCTCTTTCTTGAATATTTTACCTGTAGGAACATCCAGATTCCTCTATCTGCTTGGCCTTGGCCAGAGGTGGGAGACAGAATTGGAGCCAGGGGAGCTCCCAGCAGCTTCTCACAGGACCCACCCCTGTGGCCCCCTACTTCCAAAACACCACCACACTTACTCAAAAGACCCTGAGCTGCCAATAGATCTCTCTGTCTTCCAAACATTCAGTTACTGACTGACAGATCTAATGGGTTGCTTTGGCATGACAACAAAGCTACAAAGATACTTGAATTTATTTCTTTGTGACTACTTTGTGACTGTCTCCATCCTGCCAATAACTTTCTAGCTGTCTTCTCTCTTGATAAACTCCCCTCTGAGCCAAAGTTATCCAAAAGGTAAGGCTGGCCACCAGTGATTGGTATTATTTTGGGCACCTCTATAATTGCTGAGGAACCTGGGCAATGAAGTGCTGAAGATTAGGCAAATTACAGGGGCTTCCCCTTATCCAGTGTCTCTGTGCCAGCACCAACTTATCCTCCCCTGAATAAAAATAGCAATGCTGAGGAATGCAAGCAAAGCCCAAAAAAGCTGAAGCAGAGAGCTAGATTCTAGATCCCTGCAGGAGGGGAGATGTGTTTAGCTGTTTGCATGCTCTGTAGATATTCTCATGCTCTGCAAAAAAAGAAGAGAGGCCATATATGAGAAGTGACAGTCATCTGGGGAAGGCTGTGTGCTATTGTTCTTTTCCATCAGTGTTCTGGTGGGGTTCTTCAGTGCTCCTGCTACTGAGTGGGACATAGAAGATATTATGGTACCCAGCAGGGTGATTAGAGCAACTGTTTTCCTTGGAGATACAAGAACGTATCTGAATTATGGCACAGTGGAAACTCAGTGTTTACCTCTAAGGCTCCTTGCCCACCTTGGATACAGAAGGGGCCTTTGGCAAGCCAGAGGGAGTCTGTTGCATTGCACACACTGTTTCATTTCTGTCCCCTCACTGTAGCCTATCTTTTATCTTCCATCTTTTCTTTGCCCTCCTAAAATCATATTTGAGGGGGGTTGGACCAGCTCCAAAACTAAATTGCATCAGAGGAACTGTTTTTTCCTATTAACTGAGATGCAGTTATGACTGAGAGAGTGCTCATATGCTTCTCACATTTTCCTTCTGTTTTTCTTTTATCCAAATCCACGCTTGTTCCATGTCATGTAGCAACGTGTTATGCACTTACTTTCTCATCCCCCTGATCCCTTTCTTCTAGGTATTTAAACTGCTGCTCTCATTCTATGTAAAACCTGTATTAGACAATTTGAAAGTACTTCCCACAACTTACAAGGATTTGTGTTTAAAATACATGTCTGCTAAGAAACCTTAGGTTTATTATGCCAAGAGCTAACACTCACCTCTCAGTCTTGCTGATTCCGTATTGCCCCCCACCGAGCATCCAGCATGCTCTTTCTTCTCTTGGAGTTCAGTTCACCTGGAGGCACAGGGCTGGCTATCCTGGGATTCCTAAGAGAGAGAAAAATGTAACTTGAATTTTCCTAAGAAAGGATTTTAAACAGCTGAGAGAGATCCTTCTGAAACAGGAAACAGAAGGCATACAGATGTAATACAAGAGCACTTAGGAAACTAACTTCTGTAGTTCCTGGAAGTTGTTGAATGATTATGGAGAAATATTTTCAGAATGAGTGGGATGAGTAGATTGAACCTAGACTAGAAGGAGCAGTGAGATAGTTAGAAAAGAGAAATGTACACAGCAGTGATGGCTTTCTCCATTTTGTTCCAGTGGATTTTACCCTCCCCACCTGAAGCACTTAGCTCTGGAAATTTTCTTAGAGAAAGAAAAAGGAAAATTCACCTTCACTTTCACAAAACAAAGAAACAAAGTCCCTTTCATACCTGCACCAAAGAAGAATACAGTGTACTTGTTAAATTCTTCTGTCTTTGCAGGAACAGCACACTCTAAGGGGTTTGCCAGATATGAAAAGGAGGATGGTGAAGTAGAGACAGGACCTTTATAGGAAAATATTTTGCTGCAGATTTAAAGAAAAGAGTTGAAGCTTTAGAGAGTGAAAAAGAGATTAAGACTTTTTCAGAAGAGACTTCACCTAAAACTTCAATAAGAGTGAAGATGAATCTGTCCTCCAAAGTACTCAGACATTTTGGAGAGTTACCACTGAAGCCTAATAATTCTTTCTCCTGAGTAGAGATTCTGTTAAACAGCTCAGCAAAATAACAGTTGGTTGCAGAGAATACTATTTTTTTTTTTTTCAGTATACAATTTTACTATCATTATCACTATAAAAAGATGTTCTTGGTAACAGCATTCTGTTCTCTTCATCAAAAATCCAACTAAACCTGTGGAAGTTTCTCTGGGAATTATGAATGTAGGACTCTTCCTATCAAAGACCTTCCATAGAGGTAGACAACTTCTTGTGTTTTGGTATGAGCTCTAAGGCACGTGCTCTGTGGGTTGGTTTCAGTAGTGTGGACACATGTTTTGGGTGGTGTAAACTGAGACCACAAAACTCATAGCACACCCTCTGTCAGCTTCGTATGAGTAAAGGGAGGAATAAACTTTATGTCTATAGTGGGAAGGAAAAAGCTCCATTTTTTATTCATCCTGTTTGCCAGTAAACAAACATTTATGGAGCAAGGCAGACAAGAAAACTTACTGTAAATATTCAAAAGATGAACTCAAGACCTTTAGGGAAAATGAAGTAATAGGGAAATTTTCTTTTTGTGTTGCTCAGGACTCCTATTTTACCATGATAATAAAAATTGTAATTTTTAAATGTGCACTGTATGCTTGAGGTTACAAAGGAGGAAAAATATCAGATGTCATTGAAACATTGCATCTTGAAACCCAAAGCAAATAAAAAGGAGTTTTATAACATAATTACATTCCCATTAATATGTTAATCTCTTATACACAGACATAGAGAAGCAAATAAATTACTTTAAATAATTAACTCTGTAGTGAGGTTTTATGGCTGGGAAAGAAGATTTCTCTGTGGAAGGGTATTTAACATTTTAATTAAACTGTTTTTGATAGATGTTTACTGTTGCTTCTATTTCTGCTTAAGACAAAACCATATGATTAGGGGAAAATGTAATTTTGTCACAAGAAAGGAAAGATTTCCTCCTGCAGGAAGGACTAAGGTTTCCTTTGCTGTCTAGTCAGTGCACAGCTATGCTGTACTGTATTTTAAGAGACATTTCTAATGGAAAGGTTCCATTTTGCTTTCTTTATTCATTTCAATAATTTCTTCCTTTTTGTGCCACTGAACATTGCAATTGTATATGACCTTCCACTAGAATGTTCTTTATATTTTGGTGAGAGAACTCAGTAAGGATATAAAAATAGAAATGAGATGCTTCTCAGACAAAAGCTGCTAGAGGAACCAACACCATGAAAAAGTATCCTGAAGGAATTGCTGAATCATAGGATCTAAGCAGGAGAAATGAAAAAAATGAACAGAAAAAAACAAGGCTGAAAGACACAAAGGAATGAAAGGTCTAGTAAGGATTTCCAAACAGAGAAACTGGACAATGTACTGCTCTGAAAGGAGTCAGCAAACTTTCTGCATGAACTGGTCCTTGAGCTTGATACATAAACTGCTAATTGAAAGGCTTTGCTTGTGGGCAACTACTTTCCAGAGCTGGGAAGGTGGATGCAGTTAAGCTGATCCTGCCCTGACTTCACTGAATTTCTCTATTTCTCTGGTGAACTTGAGGGTGATGCTAGGAAAAATACATCTGAGAGAGAAAAAAAAGCATATGGTCTCCATGGTTCATAGACAGTGCTTGAAGCTGCCAACTAGAAGGGTGAGATCTGAGGATGAGTTGTGTTGGCATGGCACCCAGCCTCACTAGAAAAAGTACTGCAAAACCCCATTTTATTTCATATAGGTTCCTGGATAGCCAAGGTGTGGGACACAGGCTGCCTGAAGCCTTGGCAGCAAGTGAGATAAATTTCTTCTCTGATTCCCTGTGCAAACTAATACCACACTCTTGTTTTGGTCCTCTCACTTGAAAAGATTTAGAAGGCATGCCAATAATTTCATAAAAAATCTCTAGAAATACACTTTGAAAAAGCATGAAAAATCCCACAGATGACACACATGAGACTTGCTTTCTGTGAGCCATCTAGATACCACAAGCAGAAGATCTGTGTTGAATTATTTACGTGGGAAAATGCCTTTCAGGCACTTGCAACAGCTCTGGACTCTCTTCAGCAACAAGGAGAGATGAGCACTGAGGCTGTTTGCCTTAGAAGGAATTAAATAAATACAGCAAAGCTCTGTTACAGTAGCATTTATAGTGCTTTATTGAAAAAGGAAATGAAGCCAGAAGTCTAGGTCACTCTGCCCACTCACTGATAGGCATTCTCAGTGCTGAAAAATGCACAGATGCTAAACTGAATGCCTCAGGCTCTGCAGAATTGTCCTGTGAAAAGCCGCAGGGCTCTGGAGACTTTCTCTGATTCTGAGACCTCTCAGGTTCTCGTATGAGCCAGCTGGTTTAGGTCCAGGACATAGCTTCTTATTGAATGTGCAAACCCCGTGACACTGGCAAACTATCACTCATACCCTAAAAATCCATCTCCTGAGGGGTGGCTGGAAAAGCATGGGCAACATGATTTGAATGGACACAAGAGCATGGCATTTCTATATTTACTTCTAATGTACATCTGATGAGTTGAACAGATGGAGAGAGAGAGAATGGCAAATCAGGGAGGGCATGTGTCTTTAGCCTAAAGAGAAACAACAAAATGGGCTCACACTGGGGACTGCAGGACAGCACTGCGTAGGAGTCTCACCCACAGCACCTGCCCATGAATATCCCAATGAAGAACCCTGCTGAGCTCCACGTCCCTGTCAGGTGATCCACATTCTTCTACAGAGGAGGATGAGGCCTCATAAAATAATTTTTTTCTGAGTCTGCCACCAAGAGATGGGAGCAGGTGGTCATTTAGGGCAGGACTGCCATAAGGAAGGACTGAGCCAGGCTGATTCGGTCTGATAGAGTGGCAAAGTAGAGCAAAGAGTGTAAACAGCATTGCCCTTGCACCTCTATGTCAGGCAGCAGCTTTCAGCTCATCTTTGAAAGAGGCAGCCAGCAGGGAGTCTCAGGAGATACAGGCTTTGGGTTTGATTGATATTCTCCAGAGATAACTATCCCCTCCTGACCTCTGATCTAGAACTCACACTCAGATTGGTGAGGTCTATACTACATGCATGTGTTACCTGTCATCATGTCCCTTTCTGAGGCAGAGCAGACATGATCCCAAGGCTACCAAAACACTGCCACAAGCTAAAGTTAACATCATGTTAACAGCAGTTGCTTTGTGACCAGATAATTTTTTTCTTCACACAGCAGCCAGGAACTATATCTGAAAACAAAAGCTTTGACCACCAAGACTCATTCACAAGGTTAGCAAGACAGTCCAACAATATCTTTTCATTCCAAGAGTCCCATTTCACAGCTACTACCCACTGATCAACTCTTTGCTTTGTCCCCTGCACCCTGCCACCACCCACTCAAGGCAGATTTTCCTGCCTTTACTCCTACTGAATAATACCTGGCTGCAGTTTCAGTGGGATTACTTGCAGATGTACAATGATAATCTGTACTGTAACCATGCACTTCCCTTCTCTGTTTATTTATTCTTCTCTGCTTTGGACATCATCATGAGGGATTCTGATACCCATGAGTAGTATGAAACTTCAAATCCCTGTCTTCATTTTACAGAACATACAGGATGTTCTGTATCTTTATTTATGTCTGCAAGTGTAACACACAAGACTGCAAACACTTTGTCTCAAGAAAGCTAAGCAAAACAAAGCTGTATTTCACTGCCACTATGCTTTTAACCAATTCCTGAAAAATTTCCTCTGCCTGTAATAGGCTCCTTAATAAGGAAGGAGTAAGGCAGTGATTTAAGAATAAACCAGGCTTTTACTTTTGATTTGGAGAGCACAAAAGCCAAGAACAAACAAAACCCAAGTCACCATGAAAGAGCAACATGTCTTCTCTGTGAGGAACAGAGAAGGAAATGGCTGCCAGCAGGTACTTCAGTGGTCTCAAGGTACAATACAACAACAAAAAAACAATACACCAAAAAACCAAACATCACAGGAGTTAAGCTCATAACTTGTGCCTTCACATCCCAAGTCCTCATGAGGACTGGCTGTCCAGAGGGTACTGCATTAAGCCCTCTTGCTCATAAAAGTTGGTGGCCATTTGTATCCATGCTGAGATGTCACCATCTCTGCTGCAGATCCCACTGTGTTCCCCACTCCTGGCTGTAGGTGGTACCACTGGCAAACTAAGAAAACAGCTATCTTCACTCTGTGCTCTGCTAGAAGCTGAAAGAAGGCATGATAGTTATGCCCCTGGGGCAGTGTGGATATAGGACACTAGATTTGCTTTCTTCATAGCAAGAGACATCTTCATGTCTCCCCCTCCTCTGCCTCTTCCTCTACCTCTTCCTTTCTGCAGAATTAAAGCTCTTGCTCAGGCATTAAGTAAATACAGCAGCTGCACCCCATGCTGTGAAAGTATCATGAAAGAAAATGCAAGAGGCTCTGTGGCCTCATGAAGAGGTGAAGAGGAGACATTTTGGCAGTGTAATATCATCACTACCCCTCCACAGCTCTGCTTATGAGGGCAACACTATATGAGCCCTTTGCCATTATAGAGGAATGCCATAGCACTCATTTTATATAAATTCTAGAATGTCTTCATGGTGTGGAAAAGCAAAAATGGAATCCTGCTGGTGTAATGAACTCTAATTTTTCAGAGATAACAACAGGCAATTTTGAAGAAAGGCCAACTGACTATTCTCATTCTGTAGAAGAAGGAAAATGGGACCAGAGGTGCAGTTCCCTGACACCATCTGGACAAATAATAATAGGATTATTCTGGTCCCTAAAGTGAATAGTCCTATTCACAAAGTATATTGGGATGGAAAAATATATGCAGTTGCAATGAGTCTGAAGACAATAACCAATTATCAACATGTCCTTTATGTCCTTCATCAGTTCTCCCATGCTCCTGTAACCTTGGGTGTCATCACATCCATTTTATCTCAACTCTCCCACCTCTGAAGTGAGGCCAAACTGGCAGCAGCCTCACTACCAGACAGGAGTGACTGCTCCCGAAGCTCTCTGAGAACCTTAGATGCAAGAGGTGGACTGAAGAGCAGAGTTGCTAATTATTTTATAGCCCCTTCTTGTTCATATTAATCAAAGTGTCAAGCTGATTCTCTCTAATCTAACTAAAGAAGACAGAGCTTTCTCAGTGGGAAATGCTTTAAAGTTCACCATGCTTGCAATTTACTGTATGCTTCCTGCTTGCTGGCTTTGTGTGTGTCTGGGTGAATTTCTTTTGCTGTTTCTACTAATTGTCAGAACTACTTCCAGTGGCCTTAAACAAATGTTGACTCAATCCTGCTGTGGCATCTCAAAGCTGAACATTTGATAACCCAGTTTGCTAGGAGATACAGATATAGGAATAAAATGCTACTTGAGATTCTACCTGACTGGTGCAGAGTGTGGCTATGAAGACACAGCCTGACCCAGAAAATGTGTTTAATAGACCAAAAAGGAAGCTTTTAAAAAATGCATAAATACATGTAGAAGTGGATCTAAAATATGCATTTGCAGGAGCCAAAACAAGATATTCCTAGAGAGATTGGGCTATCTCCTGGGAAAATATTGCATGTTTCATAACCTTCCATGGGTGGTCTGAATTTTCTTTGGGAACCAGCAAGAAGTTCAGTGTAAAAATAGATAAATCTACATTTCATTTAAACAGTGAAGCAAAAGCTTTGGTGCAAACTGACACAGTCCAGGAGATCCAATGCCTTGTCCCTCCTCTTGCTCCGGAGCTCACGTCTGTAATGAGAGGATGTATTTTTGTGGCAGCAGGTGCTGTGTGGAGTGTCAGCTGTAACACAACATTCCCCACATGTTTTGTCATTTGCATCATGCCTACAGTTGCTAGAAACTATTTGAACCAAGACACTAGACCTAGACAGCCAAGCATGGAACCATTCCCCCTTTTTCTCTTTGCCAGTGAGTCCTGCCACTGGTTGTGCTGGTTCCCAGAAGGGACTGAGGCTTTCTTGAGCAAGGGGCTGCTCAAAGGAGAAGAAAGAGAAGGTAATTGCAAAGTATGGACATCATCATACTGCAGCAGCCAGTAAAATATTAAAAATCAATGGTGATAACTTTTTGTTAGCCTCAGTGAGGACAAGGAGGGTCGTGGTCAGGAATTTCCTCTCTCTAACAAGATCCCATTTATTCTTATCTGTGTGAAGAAGGGTATCACGCAGATGATGACCCTGGGTACATAGGGCAGAAAGTGCTGGAGTTTGAGCTGTATGTAATTGCCTTTGCTTACCTGAATCTATAGATGTTTTCACCAGTACTAACTGAAGTAGTATCCAGTGAATGGACCAGATCTGTATACTGTGTCCATCTCTGAGACAATGTCTCTGTCTCTTCTATTTTTTTGTTTGTTTGTTTTTATTTTTTTTCCACTTTATGAGCCCAGTCTTCTTTAGGAGAAAAAGTCATAAGCTACCAGAAATCATGGGTGGAAGATCTGTCATTTGCATTGATATAATGCTATTAATTTTTAAAAAACAGTCTGTTGTTTTTATTCACTCCTCACTCCCACTCTCTGCCATTTTCAGAGGGTGTAGTGATTTCAAAAGTATTTGCATGACTTTCACAGACATTTCAAACTTTGACATCCTACTGGTCCAAAGGATGAGGATTTCAAAGCTAGTTAGGAGATATAGCCACAAGCACCAATATGAAGTCCATTGGAGGCCATACAAAAGCTGTCAGCATTACTATGGGCTTTGTTTTAACCAAAATGGAGAACAGCAGCAAGCCAAGGCAAGTGGCTTGACAAAAAGGCAGAAGATTTGTGAGTGTAAGAATTTTTCTCTTTCATTGTTTCCCTCCTCGCCCCTGTGCAGTCACCACAGCTATCCATGCAGTCGTAAAAGGACATTTACAGAGGGTCAGTCAGTGGCCATCATCATTCAGCTCATGGTGCTCTGGAAGCTCCCAACTTTCTAGATTTAATCAGTCAGTGCAGAGCAGAGGAAGGCTCTGTGAAGGACATCCAGCTGGTTGTGATCTGGCTGCAGAGGATGCTATGCTTTGCAGGATGGCTGTTTGACTCATTGCACTGCCACTGAATTAACTTAATCAAAGAGAAGCAGCAAAAGATGTGGAGTTTGCCATGAGCTGAGCCTTGTCTCTTGAAACAGAGAAAGATCTTAACAGATCAGTTTCTGTGGGAAAAGGAGAGCAGGCCAAGTAATTTGTGTGAATTTACCTAATGTAGAATTAGAACTTGTGATCATAACCGGTACAATTCAAGCCTAAACCGAGAAAGGACCAGGAGAAGCAGTCCAAACTCGTAATTTTCCACTGTTTCAGTTAGAAGCAAAACAATTTTCCACTGTTACAGTGAAAAGCAAAACAAGGCCTAGCGAAGCTAGCTTTCTGTCTGGGAAATAATTGGGAGTGTAAGTCTGGTTTTTAGAACAAGGCACCGCCAAGGCCAGGGAGGCGCCAGCTTGGCCCCAAAAGCATGTGAACATCTGCACAGGGAGAACATAAAGATGCCACAACCAGCAGATAAGAGAAGAGTTATGGCTGAGGTCCGATATCCATATAACAACATGGAGCCACCTGGAATCAAGGGAGATAGAAGTTTAATCCTAAGGGGGACATATCCCCGAGAGGACGGCTCTGCCCAGACCCCGCCCAGACTCCACCTGGTTCCTCCCAGACTCCACCTGTTATGAATATTATAATTATCTGTTGTAATCTTATGAATATGCATGTAGGGCTGTATAAATACCCTAACCCTACCCCCCTGACCTCTGGAACTCTCTGTCCAGCACGAGCTGGGAGTTCCCCGGATCCGCAAATAAATACCTTTGCTGTTTAAAGACTTAAAACTCTGTCTCTAAACAGTTTTTTTCTTAGGCCTTTTGGGCTTCACTCTGATGTAAGACTTCACTGAAGTCCATCAGGCTCCTTAGGTGAAGCTGAGAACTATCTGACATTCACTTCTAGCACTGCATCAGAGAGATTTGGGGGATATAATCAAGATGTCTGTAACACAGTAGCTTGGCAGTCGGGCCAAGAGAACAAATAGGGCTGAGGAAGTGATTTAAGTTGCCCCAAAAAGGTTTTGAACCTCTCAAGAGCCAACAGTATAAATGAACTACTTTATTTCAGAACAAGTGGATTCCCATCCAGCAGATAGTGTGTGTTTCTTCATGGAAGCCTGGAGTCTATCCTGGGTCTGCCTCTCTGTGACCTTTGAAGGAGGATGAGAGAGGTGGAACTGCTGCAGGGTGAAGGGTGCTGAGCAGCTCCTGGGTGGCTGTGAGGGGTGCCAGTGGTGGCTGCTGGAGTGAGGAACAAGTACCTCATGCCAGCTCTGCTGACACCTGTTTTACTAGCAGAGCTCAGAGATGAGGACTTTTCTTTAAAGAAGAGGATAGCATGCTTTCCTGACAAAGAAATACTTAATCAAATTATTTTTCCTCCCTTCTTTCTCCATCACACACACAGACACTTTCTCACACATCCATACATATCAGAGGGTCCAAGGCCAAATGTTTCCTGCTGGAGTGTCTACTGCTTGAAGAATGCTGATATTGTGTGAATGTGAATAAAGGTGGGATTTGTTTTGTTTTGGATTTTGTTTGGTTTTGGGTTTTTTGTTTGTTTATAGTATTGTTTTGTTTTGGTTTTTTAGTTTTGGATTTGTGTGTGTGTGTGAATAATGTATTTCAAATAACTTTACTCTTTCCATAACTGGGTTTAGCCTCGCATTTTCTTTTACATTTACTTGTTATTCCTGTTATTTTTCTGTATCCATTGTGATTGTTGCAAAGAGAGAAAATCTTTCCTCCAAGGTAAAAAAAACCAAGTCATATATGGTAGAGGTAGGGATGGCAGGGTTTAAGGGCAGTACTGAAATCAGTATTGGTATAACTTCCTCTTCTGTTTCATAGTATAGCTTGTAGGCTGTATATTTTCCCTGTATTTCTGCACTTCCTCAAAGCTGGGTAGTTCACCCCACCTACTCCCAATCCATTTGCTCTCTGGGTCTCCAGGAGGATCTCTTGTTTATCTCTCCTCTTTAACGGAGCACCAGTCTATCAGAGGCTGCTGACAAAGTTGTATTCACTGATCTGGGCTTCTCTATGAAATGAGTGGAGCACATCTCCATGACAGCAGGTCAAAGGATTACAAATTATAACTTGAGATGGGAAAGAAGAAAAACCAACTGTCTTTTTTTTTTTTTTCCTTGCCTAATATTATCCCTGTACTCATCCTCTCCACTGAGATACCTACTTTACCAAAAGCATCTAAATAAAGCCAAAAGTTCAAGTCAGATATTTGCTACTGGAATCAGTAATCATCAAAAACCTCCACTGAGACATGATTTTTGATCTACAGCTTGAAATAGCCACAGGTTAAACTGAGACCTTGGATCAGATCGTGCCTGGGATGCAGACTTTCCAGAAACTGAATTCAGCCTTACAAGTACAGAATATCACTAACAGATATCTATAAAGTCAAAAAGAATAAAGACCTACTAAACTCAGGAGTTAGGACCCAGCCTGCTTAAGTTTATTAATGAAATGCCAGTTTCTATATGCTGGGCAAGAGACCAAATCCCTTGTGCAGCTTCCTGGGACACAAAGCAGAGTCCAGTTTACCCCAGACAGGGCTCTGCCTTTCCCTTGTCATGTCCAGCCACATTTTCCTCTAGAAGTTCACAGATGTTGCTGCCTCCTGGTATAAAATAAAATGACATTTGGGCTTCATAACCTCAGCAAAGAGTATGTCTACTCATCTAATGCATAGTGTTGGCTGGAGACAATGTATGAGTAGATGCTTCTACTATATCTGTATTTATGTAGTCCAGAGAAATTGGGCCCTTTTTAAAAACTGCTGAATCATCTGTCCTTACTTGATGTTCCTAGTGGTGACAACAGTGTCGCAGTTTAACACTGGCCCAGCAATTAAACTGAGTGACAGACGCTCTCTATTAATCTCTCTCTCCTCCCTGATAAAGAAAGGAGAGAGAATAAGGGAGAGAGACTTATGGGTTGGAAACTAAACTACACAACTTTAATGAAACAGTAATGATAAATAGGAAAAATTACTAAATATATACAAATATACAAGAAAATGTATACCACGTTCCTCCCCCCTTCCCCCCAATAGCTCTCACGTCACCACCGAGGCTGCAGGGCAGCCCTGGAAAGTCCAGGCTGGACTCCTGGAGTCAGCAGCAGTTGGGAACTTGAGGCAGGAACACACAGATAAGGGCTGGCATGGATCAGGACCACAGGCAGACAAATGGACAGGATCCTTCCAGGATGTTGGGTGAAGGAAGGGAAGCAGGAAAGGCAGGAAGGGCAGGCAGCCAGAAGCTGGAAGCATGAAATCTGGCTTGGCCCTCATGATCCCTCAAATTTATACTGAGTATGATGTATATGGGATGGAATACTCTATTTGGTCAATTCTGGCATCTATCTTGTCCATTCCTCCCCAAAGGAGGGATGCAGGTGGGGACCTCTTTATTCCTTCTGGAGGGTAAAATGTTCCTCAGAGTTGAGCAGTGTCCTTGGCTCTGCATACCAGTCTCTAGCAGTAGCTATAAACATCGAGTGTTATCAGTCCTAGAAGCACACATTGTCTGAGAAACTTGCTGTTAATTTCAGCAAGTGCAACTACTTACAAGAGACTTAGCTAAAAGCAAACGTACAAGACAAAATCACCTCTATCCTGGCCCAAACCAGGGCACAACAGCCATGGAAAACTGTTGATGCTTGTAGGCAGCTGTATGGGAAGTCCATCCTTCTTCAGCAGGCACCAGTGGTCAGAACCCAGAGCCATCAAGGGCGAGTCCAGAACCACCTCTGATGCAAAAGGTTTCAAATGACACACAGAGCTTAGGTGGCAAGGGGAGATGTGGCTGGCTATGACAATCTGTGACTGTTGCAGAGGCTTGGAAGGCAGATCCTTACTGCAGGAAATACAGATTAAGGGAGAGATCTTCTTTAAATGACATTTATTTTAGTGGGGAAATTCCCCAGACTATCCAGCACTTAATACAGAAATCACTTGAAGGAAATCCTGCTTGAAGGGGATGCACATGGTGTCTCATCTTACAAGTAAGGGAACCAAGGGGATTTGTAATTTGTAATCATGCCAGATTAAAAATGACAATCCATACGTTCATCATGCAAATGCAAAACCCTGAGGTCAGTTACTTAGACAAAACAGAAATCAGTTATTTGCTCTGTCTCCTTATTTTAAAAGACTTAATACAATGTAAAGGTGGAAGTGAGATAGTGGATAAGTGGACTCAGGGATGCACTGGGGAAGGATAAACTTAATTTGGTATTGTTATCAGCTATACGTGACATCTGCTGATCCTGATTTCTTCATTTCCTCTGGGTGAAATTCAACCCTCTTTAGACTATGAGCTCGAAGTCTTTGGGTTATTTATAGTATCAGAGATAAGATGTATCTGAGTATTTGAATGATTTGTAAATCTTATGCTGGTGATGTGCACAGCAGTGAATTACCTTCCAAGGCCTTCTTTTCCTCTCCATGGCTGTTCAGGTCTGGCCTGCACTGTAGCAGGAGGCTCTCTTATCAGCTCTCTTCCCAAAAAGTAGGAAGTTCTGTTCATTAGCACATTTTTTTCAAGCATTAAATATCAGCCTGGTGTGAAAAAATATGGGTAGAGTACAGCTTTAAATTGTCTCTTCCCTGGTTTCTGGAGATTCCCGTGGAGGCTTTTGAAATGGCATGATGGATCTTGTTGGAAACTCAACTTAGCTCATCAGCACAATTCTTCAGAAAGTTACAGAAGCACCATTCTGCAGTTATAATGGGAAAGGCTTTGTAACCTCAGGTATAATCTTTTTTGTCACAAAACTGCACAACAAGGTTTACTATAAATTTCAAAAGACAATTTAAAGTGTTTCTTTGGTATCAATTCAAACATCTGTTTAAATCTGAAGCGTTTATAAGCCCATTTAAAAATAAGAAAATAAATAATATATACCAGAAAGTTATTAAACTTTCAATTCTTCAGGAAATGTCACATTTATAATATTTTCCCTTTGCATGATTTTCTTCCTCTCCTTATTCCATATATAAAGAAGTTGGTATAGCAGATTAAATCAAAGTTTAATATCAATACTGTCAGATCTTTCACAAAAAAGCATTTATGTTGAAGAAGTTTGTCCAATTTGGTTGTCATATAAATTTTATGAAAAAGCAAACAGGTGCAGGGTGATGGTAAATAGTGATTCACCCAAACAATGTTATGTACTTTATTGATGATAAAACTATGTTAATAAGATCATTCCTTTGCATGAGGGATTCTTAGCCCAGACTAGTATTAACCTTAATACAGAGCCTGGTAACACCCTGTAAGACTTGTAGACACAGAGTAACATCCCAGCCCTTCTTGGAGGGGATATCAGCTTTCCTTCATGAATAACACACTGCTTTGGTGGGAGGGGACTTTTGTATCGTGGGAGATACATGCCTTAAGTTCTTTGATGCTAGTAAATGGAGTTGAGGTATCTCCATGAATTCATGTGGGTGCTGATTATTATCTAAAACTAACAACAAACAACAAAGGTGGTGCCACTAGTTAGCTTTTAAATATGTTTTTTCCCATTTATCAATCTCAGAGAACTTTAAAAATCTTTGGAGTCATACTTCTGGTATATATGTTAGGAATTTGTTGTTCTTAATATTAGAAAGAAAAATAATAGCACAAGACCATTCAATGACTCATCCAAGGTCAAGATGTTGAAGATGTTGTCAAGAACAAGATGTTGTCAGAGCTACATTAGTACCCGTGTCTTTTTATTCCCTGTTCCTGTCCTCACACAAAACTGGACAGTTTCCCCAAAGCAGCACACTGTCTGCTAAGGGTACATCAAGACAACAAGGTAAATGCTGTTGGCACAGAAATACAGGAAAGCAACCAAGTAGGAAAGCATTAAATGAGGTTTACAAATCCAGCAAGGAATTGACTTTGGGACCTTTTCATCTCAGAGCAGCAGGGATACCTATTGTGTGAAAGCAGTGGCTCTTTAGGGGAAATCATTAAGAACAAGCACAGAGAGAAGCCACAAAACAAGAGTACCAGGTCCTCCCAGCAGCCACTCATGCAAACTGCTGAGACCCCTAAATCAGCTTCACTTCTCCCCAGAGATGAGATCAGGCACCAGCGAGCTGTTTGCTCCCTGTCAGTGCAGTGGGTTTCTGTTTGTCACTGCTGACAAATGCTGTCTGCTCACATGTTGGATGTTTGTCACACCAAGGGACAAATCAACCAGAGCACGAGGCCAGAGAGTTGGTGTGTGTGTCTCCCAGCCAAAGGCCAGGTCTGCAGCCAGCAGAGGATGCTGCTGGCCTGGCTGCAGCCCTACCAAACACCTTGTTGGTGTGGCTTGCTTCAGAACTGTGGCACAAAAAATCCCCAAACTGGCCAGGACTCAAGGAGTCCTGTGCTCCTCAGGGTACATGCAGTGTTGGCAAACAAACTTTATCAAACTAAGAATAATCGGGACAGGAAAGGTCATGATATCCATCATATATTTTCCCAGCAGCTTTCCAGGTGTGTATAACTTGGATCATCTCTGACCATTTCCAGGCCACCTTCCAGGTTAGAGCTTCCTGTGGCAATTTCAGCCCAAGTTGGAGAAGGAACTTACTGTGTTGAACTCACACATAAACTGAATAAAGACAAAGGTTATAAGATTAATTCTGGCTTTTTGTGTTACTGAAGTGACTTACTATGCTGTCTTAATATTGCTTAAGAATGCAATCAAAATCTATGAACATTTTGTGGCTGTTTCTGTGTTAATATTAATAGACAACATCCCAATAAAACCTTTTTGTTCATGACCGGTGAACATATATTTTTAGTCTCCATTGTGCAAATAAACAATGCCCACTTCAGAGAAATAATCAAATAAGAAGCTGACTCTTTTAATATGTGAACCTCTCAGCATTAAAGCAAGACAATTGTCCACTTTTTAAGACAGAGATCTGCCTTAATCAATATCTTAAGGGGTTGCAGCCTCACCCTTCTGTTTTTGTTTTCCAAAATGCAGCACAGTGCTTACAACATTGCCCTAAACCACTGGTTTGGTATTTATTTGAGGGGAGGATTGCTATCCACTGGGTCCCCAGATCTACTACCCCCGGTGCTTTCAGATTCCTTTCAAGTGAGAATCCATCCAGTTCAATTTAAGAGTGCTGACAAAAAATCACAGGCAGAGGTATGAGGGAACTAAAATAAACAGCTACATTTAGCCATAGCTAAATCATCTTCTTGGTTATGTCCTAAATAAATGAATAAGTAAATTTAAATAATGCTGTAGGAAGCAGAGTTTTGGAGACCTACAGAAACACACAGTAATGAGTTAAAAGTGCCATCAGAGGTGTAAAATGAAATACCAGAAGTCAAATTGCAGGGCTGATTCAAGATAATCATAATGGAGTTTTCAAATATCTTTGCAGTTGAAAGCTATGAAAAACAAGAGGAAAAAATTGGATCACTTAGAAATAATAATAGCAGAGGACTGAGAATTGGATGCAGAAGCAGCAGACCTGTGGAAAAAGGTTGTTTCTTCATTGCTGCTATCTCAGCTCATCATAAGGAGGCATTTAGCCATGACCAGAATCAGATCCTGCTGCTTAACAGAAGAGGCTTTAGAAAGTGTGTGGAGAATTAACACAAAGGGAAAGATGAAGTCTGAGAGTCCTTACATTTGCATACAAATGTTTTATTCTAAAATTCACAATGTGGAAATGGCAGGATGTGCCTAATTATGAATTTATTTGTAATTTAAGATAGGAAAAAGTCCCAGCAGCACGAACCTTTCACAAAGCCCTCTTTGGCTGGCTGTGATGAATGCCAAAATCTTCATGGGATGGACCGGGCCATTTTGAGAGAGATGGATTCATCCCTTCTTCCTCCCACCTGAACAGAAGCAGCACCACAGGTAACTGTGTTGATGTTCATGTGTATCTGTGGAAGATGCTGAAGACCAGCTGGAAATGTCCCTGAGGGAAGCCACACTCATGCTCAGACATGAAGGTTCCTTGGTTGTGTCTGCTACTCACCTTTTATCCCAGAGGCTACAGAAGCACAGATTTTATTCAGTGATCTTCATGCACAAAAATTTGTTTCTAATTTTACAACACTATCTAAGATCCCAGTCTGCTTAGACTGAGTCACTGCACAAAATTCCTGTATGTGTGTCTGGTGTGGAGCTGGACTGGCTGCAGAAAAGACTGTGGCTAGCTTCAGTCCTCAAGTATTTTCTCCTTCATTAAGAGCCTCAAAAAATAGTCTATATCCAGGTCTAAAGGTCAGGTCATAGTCATTCAGTCATGGGACTCATTCTTCTGGCTTCTCTTATCTTGGTCTTTGCTTTCTCCTTGCCTCTGGTACACCAGGAGCAGCTCTTCTTGCTGTGCAGAGACCCAAAGCCAGAGAGGCAGCTGCTCTTGGCTTTCAATTGCAGAAAGTGCTACTAGAAGCACTTTTTTAGTAATACAGGGTTTTTAGTAATACAGCATCTGTATGAAAGGTTAAGAATATAAGAGCAGACATAACTAGGTCAGGGCAAAAATCAACCTAGCACAGAATCTCTACTCCAAAATTCACCAAAATTAGAAGCCTGGGGAAGAATAAGAACAGGGAAAAGAAAATATCTAAAACTCTCCTCTCTTGCTCTCCTACTCTCAAACTTTCTCAGGTCAGGGACTTCCTGACCTAAAACTAATGAGGTTTCTGCATATTTATTAAGACTCAGTAGTATTCTTTTCCATAAGCTTTCCAGCTTTCCCTTCAGGCCACATGACCATCCTTTGATGACGAGTGCCACTATCTGTCCACTATCTGTCTCAAGAAACCTTTTGTTCATTTTGAATCTGACCACACTTAGCACCACTGGATGCCTCTTGCTTTTGCTTCAGTGGAGGCAGCAAGCACTCATCTGTTTTTTCACTCTGTGTACCACTGCTAATAGATTATTAGGTATTCCTCTTTCAATGTCACTTTTCCAGAGTAAAAAGCCCTAACACACTTAGGGATTCCTCCTGAGGAAGCTGTCTAATGCCTTTGATGATATTGCTCCAGTGCTCCTACGAGACTTAAATTGCAAATGATACATGTGGCTAAATTCTGCATTCATACTGTGGCAAAAATGTTTCTGTTTTGCTCCCTAATGTTTTCTCAGTATTTTATGTGCTTTTGATGACTACTGTGCCCTGAGCTGGTGTTTTCATTGAAGTATCTGTTATAATCCTCAAGTCTTGAGTTACTACTCTTGTTGTGCCCATCATTTTAGAGGTGAAGTTCAGAGTATTGTTCCCTGAATGTGGGTGATGCCATTTGTCTGCACCAAATTTCACCTGTTCTTTTCTTGCTCACTCATTCACCCTCCTAGGGTTACTCAGCAAGACTGAATGGCTTGCAATATAATGGTAGATTAAGTTACCTACACAACAGGAATGAAAGGGAAGAGAGGCATTCCCCACATGAGAAAGTGCTTTTGGATTCTTGCTCTGCTGACCCAGTGAGTTAATGTGGGTGGAATTTTGCCCTGTGTCTCCAGAGTTTAAATATGAAATAGGAGATTTTGGCTCTGAAGAGCAAGCTACAATTCTCCTTTCAAGCATCCAGTACAGGAAAAGAAAGCAAGGGGAGTGTTTTCTTTCCTTCATTTTCTGGTCTTAGTTTCTTCCCATCAATCACAGAGGAAAAGTGACAGTCCCACACTGGGTGACGATGGTACAAGCACATAACATTCATCCCTGCAATGGCCAGTGCCACGTTTCCATCAGTCCTGTCAAATCCTTCCATTTCAAAGTCCTCTCTCTTGCTCCTGACAAGTCTGAGCCTTGGGCAGCACAGCACCATGGGATGGGCTTCCTGCTGGGGCTCTGGGCACCCAAAGGAGGCCACCTCAGTGCATGTTTCCTCAGCCACAAACCAAGGACAATTCTTCCTGTGATGTGAGGACAGATCCACTGACACCCTTTGGCCATCTGATCCACAGGGGAAGGGTCTCACCTTGGCTCAGTGACTGGAGCTCAGGATGGAGCCTGAACGCTGTGGCTGGTGGGGACCTTTGCTCCCTGAAATGGAGCCCCTGTGACCACGGTTTCAGCTTTGCACCTTCCCTGGCATGTGGTGTCACAGTTACCACTGAGGGAACAGCAATGTGTTCCATCCTCACATAAATTCACATTTATTCACTGCCAGCAGAGACCTGTTTCTGTATCTGAGATTTTATTGCATGGATCTCTGGGCATTGCATCTGGGGCTCATTGGTGACAATTCAGCATGCAGGCAGTTTAACACAGCAAGCAGAATAGAAAGTACCTGATGTGCTGTCTCAAAGGAAGAAGATTTCATGTGCCCTTCCTCCCCCTTCGGTTTCAAAGCAGTTAATTAAAAGTATCACTGTCTCATTACATTCCTCATTTATACAAATATAATATGCCAGGAAATTATTTCATGCATAAAAGAAATAGAAAAAGCAGTGATTCAGTCCAATGCTGCAATTTTGTAGATAAGAGAATGGAAACCTAATTCTTAATAAATTTTAAAAAATATAACATTCTAATGTAAGTAAATAATTAAAATAATGGATACACTACATGTATTTCTATGATTAAATGGCTGTACAACTTATTTTTTCAGTAGGTATAAATAAAGATCCCTAAATAGTAAAAGCATTTATAGCTGTTTACAGTTTGCAGCACCTCAAATCAGAGTCCCTTCCTAATAATTATTTGGTTTTCAGTGTTGAAGTCAAGTAATTTAATAACGCTTTTGTCAAATTAGAAGTTTAACCTAAAAGGAGGTTTATTATCAGCATGCCAGCACTTGTTTCCCAGAAAAGTGTGCTCCTGTTCTTCACTGAGGCAGTGCTAGAAGAGCTAATGGGAAAGAGAAAGAGATGGAACAAAAAAATGATGTGTAATTGGACCGGGTGTAACCCAGCTCTCCTGCTGGCTTTTTTTGTAGCTCTGTTACCAGCTTCCTGTTGGAGGCAAGAGTTCCCATCTGTGAAATAGGGATATCATTGCTGAAACATTTATAACAAAAAGGACTGTTTGTAGGACAGGAATGTGCTTCACACTCACGAGCAGTTCCACTGATATCCGTGTGACACCACAAGAGTGAGCTAAACATAAGAGCACCTGAAGGACTTAAATATAGAGATTTTTGTCAGCTTCCTTTTAAATACATAAAATGTTTTAAATTTGGATTGTTTATTGTCAGTTGTCCCACTGAAATATAACAATGAAATATTCATACACCTTCCCAGAAAAGTGACACTGTGAAGAAAACAAAGGCTAGATATCTAATGCACACTGTCCTAAAGCAACAAAAACAGTAATTCAGCAGAGAAGCCTTATGTTGGCAGTAGCATGAAATAACAAATACAGGAAAAATTGCCATTTTGTGCAGCCCTCTTCATTCACCTCTGTCTAAGACAGAGAGAGGTCAAGAAGTTTAAAGAAAACTTGAAATTTGGCTATAATAAATATTTTATTGTTTTTATCATAATATCACCTAAAAAAAAAAACAACCAACAGTGAAACAAGAGGCCAGCCTGTGCCCAGAGTGCTTACACTCCAAGTACTATTTTGCCAGTCTTCACTGTAAAAATTTCCATGCTCTATTTTGAAGCTGGGTTGTTAAGATTTAAATGTCACAACCCCAATAAGGCAAAACAATGTTGAAGCAGAAAAGCAGACAGCCAAGACTCTTGGCCTCCCTTCATTGCTTGAGTTAGCTGGAGGAAAAGAGATGACAATAAATTGCAAAAAAATAAACTTTACTTTAAAAATCCTATTTCAGGTTTAATTATCAAGGATGTTGAGTAAGGATTTATCCATGTAATTTTGAAACTGATGTCTGTAATTAACTAATGATTTTGCAGAGCTCATATATTCTGAGGAAAGAGTAAACTTCTTAGGTTTTGTGGTTGCAAGAAACTTCACAAAGAACAGGCTCCAGAAGTTAGTTGCAAGGGCAAAGGCAAGACTTGGGAGTGCCTCTCTCCTGACAGAGCACTGACCAGCATCCCTCGAGCTCAAAGGGAATTAGTAACAGTCACAGGCAAAGTGTCTGGGTAACTTGCCTCCTCTGGATGGATTTTTAAGTTGTTGGATGATTGTGCCACAGATGCAAACCCACCTGTGATGAGTGTATGCAGAGCTGGCTCAGCTTGAGTGGAGTTCAGTGCTCTGGCAGAGCACTTTAGGAACAAAACTTCATTGTTTTGGGGTCAGCTCATGTCCAAATGCTCTTTATGGCAGTTTGTGCAGGATCCCCTGCTCGACCCAAGCTGGTCCCACTGCAGAACCAGCATCTATGGCAAGGCTTACCAATGCTAGATTATCTTGTGCTTTGGCTTCACAGAAACTCCCCAAGGCTTTGTCTATGTTAGTAAGCTAAATGGGGAAGGTCAGGGGCACACGTATGGTCTCATGATCACCTCTGCTGTACAGGCATTGACATCTTGATACAGCAAGGTCAATGAAGATTTTCCCACATAATGATTATTACAAAGTAGGGGTTATTATAGATGATTAACAGTTCTAACAGGCATTTTGGAGTTGATCACCCTGTGTTTGGAATGAGTTATGTTCTGTGGAGGCCAGCTTCTAATCACTGTGTCATTTGACCTCAGTTCCCAGGAGCAATTTCTGGATATTTTATTTCCCAATATAGGTGTTGCATGAGTGACCATACCCTCCCATCTTCAGACCTCCTCTGCCTGGAAGGGGATAATGCTCAGGTGCAGCACTGTTTTAAATGTTCAGGAATGCAGGGTCCATCAGTGTGCTTTATACAAACATTTCCAGAACAGGGAGCTGAGATGCAGAAATGGGTCATATCCTAGAAAGCTGCTTAAATCTGGAAGTGAAAGCATAATGACAGAGGTATGACAGGTAATGACCTGCAGGACTAAAGATAACTGCAGGTATTTTAATGTTGCACTGCAACTAGTCCCACAGTATTTATTGATCTGGAATGACAGGGACAGCTGTGGCAGAACCTTCGTAAGAGAAACTGAACATGGTGGAATTACGATCTGGAGGATTTGTCTTCCTGGTTTTGTTTCCTGCAGTTCCCCTTAGCAGAGAGGCTGAGCCTGAACTCCAGAAATGAAAAAGTCAGCACACAACAGGACTGCCAACCACACACAGCACTGGGCACAGAGAGGAGATGCCTTTATCAGCACCCACACAGACATACACAGCACCAGCAGCACAGGCACCCAATCCTGCTCCTTCTTGTTAACTCACCAGGACTGCACTTTCTGAATGGATGTGCAGACACCCTGCCCTCTCAATCTGAAGACATGCAAACCCTCAACCAGAAATCAAGTCCATCCTCAATCCCACCTGTTTATTCCATCTCCAGCCTTGGGTTTATCAGTCTCTGGTTTTCAAATCATGGGCTAGTTCAGCTTGAAGTTTGCTAGCAAATCACATACAGACTGTCCTATGGATGGAGAGCATAGATTTCAAAGTCAAGAAAACAGAAATGGTGTTTGAGGAGGCAATAGAACAGATTGGTGTAATCAGGCAAGTGCATGGACTGGCATCTCAGTTAATCTCTCCCCCTTCCTCTCCTTTTCCCCACATGTGTTCTTCCCCAGCTTCCCCCTTTGCCCACCCCCATCCCAGACTAAGATTTGCACAATCCCACAACCCCTTGAAATATTTTCAGTAATTTTTTTTTTCCCTGTGTGATGCCTGATGATTTTGTTTCCCTTCCTCTTACCACCTATAAAGTGCTGGTTGACTCTCCAGGTTACACCTGCACAGCCCCTAACCGGGTATCCTCCCAGCCCAGGTGTCCTTGCTGTCCACACACACTTGCAGGACATGGTCCCAGGACACAAAGGCTCTGTTATACCTGGTAGCTGACAGTATTGTGCACACTGATCATAGAGGAAAAGGCTCCCAGTTCAGAGATGAGTTTATTGTGACAAAGACAAGATCCATGAAGAAGATGCTCAATAGTTTTTGTGTGTTACTCTCTAAGCCCCAATGAATTCCTGAGGAGGATGGACATGTTATTATGCATAGTTCAATAGAAATTATTGCTGTTTGCACTAATCTAGGATGGACAGTCCTAGACAATGCTTGGTTATCTAGAGAGATTATTTTTTTTTTTTCTGACATGTAAAGTTAAACAGAGCTGTTAATTAAAGTAAGAAAAGGAATGTGTGGAACAATTTGCATATCTGTTTGAAAAGTGAAATAAATATACACTGCATTTCCACCAGCTGGCACACCAGAAAACTGTCAGTAGAAAAAGCACTGTCAAGCCACCATGGAAGGAATTATAGAGATAAAGGTGATGGAGGCAGCCCCATTATCACTTGCTGCAAAGCTTTACTCCTGAGCAGAAAAAAGAGGTGTTTTGCCTGTAGCAGGAACCTGTGGCAGGAATTCTCTGGGAGCAGCATCAGTTTAAAACAGAAAAATTATGGCTCATTGTCTTGTTGCAAGAGCTTTGTTGCTGCTTTTGTTGGACACAGAAGACATGTGTTGACATGATGCCCAAAGGAATTCACAGAGGTGGAAGATTTTCTGACCTTTTATCAGATTCATTATAGAAGATCAGGGAACTATTTGCTGTAGCTGTTTCCTCCTCCACTCCTCTTTGTCACAAAACACTTCTGGGAATCACACGAGAACATGAACGTTCATGTTACAAAAGACATAATACTGCCCATATTTTTATCATTTTATTTGATAATCACAGTATTTGAAGAATATCAGGCACATTAATTAAAATATCCTACAAGCTATAAAATCACCCAGTGCACTTACAGCCTCATTTACTGCAGTATACAGTGAGTCAACCAGATGACAAACAAGGATCAATTTTAGCTTTTGGTAACATTGGATAACAGTTATATTTGGGCTTAGACAAAGTTGTGGGGCAATGACACTTTTTCAGGGATTTATTAGGTTAAGTTGCACACCAGGGTGACTTGAGAAGCTTTACTGAAATCAGCTGCATTTTATCAGCAGCAGCCAATGCATGATTGAAGATAGGGAATATAACAAACCTTCAGCTCAGTCTGGGAATGCAGCAGGTACCACAGGAGAGCAGGGTGTAGGTAAGCAATACTCTTAATAAAAATTTTTTTGGGCAGTCAGCTGGTGAGAAGGGGTGTGGTGATGTTTCTGTGTTTATGTCTGGTGCTGTAGATGTGGCTGAGGTCAGGAAGCAGCTGGTATTGCATACATAGGCACTGCCTAGGTAGAGGAGTGCTACAGGTTCCTAGCAAGGAAAGAGCACTAATTTATTCTGTAGAAATTTGCTGAGAAATTACCAGGTAGAATAACCAGTCTGCTAGCAAGAGGTGGACAATGTTAACCTTTGCAAATAAGCATGTGATGCTGACTTGTAAATGGCAAGTTTTGCCTTTTTAAGGAAATAAGTCTTGATGTATTTCTGCTGAATGTGATGAGCTCAGCCCCCTTATGTGACTTAAATTCTCCATGTAATGGTGTGTAAGTGTGATGGGGAGTAGTCTTAAGACTATGAACTTAATTAAAAATTAAATAAAATTAGGGGTCTTTCTTAGCTCTAAAAGTCATGTGGAAGGGACCTCACTGATGCTTCCGATGCCCACAGCGTCTCTTGCGGAAATTCACATGCCAAGCACGGGCAAAGCTCTCCACAGAGCTGAGATTAGGGACATCAGAATCCCCTGCAGGGCAGCAGTCTAAGAGAGCTCAATGTTTTCTTGCTCCCAGGATGACTTATGTAGTGAACAAACAATTGTTAGAAATTGAAACTGGAATAACTTCAGGTTTTCTGAGGGGGCAGGGTAGGGACGTTTTTTTCAGGACATATTGGAACTTTCTATTTTGGTATTTTCTTAGAGTTGTAGATTTCCTTGATAAAGATGAATCTGGGGAGGAGGGCAGTGGTTAGATCATTCACCTCTCCTTTACCAGCCAAACAAACATCTTTCCCTACTCCTCTTCCCCAAGCAGGCAAGCCACAGGCCAAACTCTGCCTAAAAAAGCTACCCTTTTGGAAGCAGATCCCTTACTTAAGCTATGAGAGTGTGAGAGAGTTAATACCTTGTGGAAGAAGTAGAGGAGTGGAAAACCCTTCTTTCATCCAGGAGGTTATCTGAGTAATGGATTACTCAATCTGTCCTGCACGTTCCTACATCCATGTGCAGTTTCTTTCTGCTTTCCCCACCAGGCTGCTAAAGGCTTGCACCAAACCTACAATTGATAGTTTGCAGGTGTGACTATTTGTTGTATGAAAATGTTATTTCAAAATGAAATGTCTTACAAAGTGTTGGGTTACAAGGTCAGATTTTCAGTCTTTTATCCCTCCTTCCTGCTCATACATCTTGCAGAATATAATTGTAAGCAATTTCAGCCACATTTTATTCCACATCCCTTATACCAGGGAATAATTTATTCACTTCCTTTGCTTGCCCAGGTCTGTGGCAGCGCTTCTGGTCAGCAGGTTGTTTTCCCCTATTATGTTGAGGCAGAGCAGCAACATTAAAGGAAGAAAAAAGGTAGAAGCAGCATGATGTATACTTTAAATGAGTCAATTTCTGGTTCCAGTCAAGAGGAGACAAGTGACTTGTGCATGTTTAAAGACACAGTATTTTAAGAACAATTTTTAACAGGTGTATTCTTTCAGTGAACCAGAGTAATGGGTGAGGTTCTCCCCTCTGGGCTGATACTGATTAGGATAAATGCCAGTCTCTGGCATTACAAATAAGTGAAACTTGCAGGTGGGAACATAACTGGATGTGGGGATACTTGCTCTGATGGCAGCTGTGTGCAATGTCTCTGGTAGGAGCTGGTGCCAAGACCAGTGGCCAAAAGGCGAAGGAAGGCTGAAAGCTGAGGGGCTGAAATATGACATTTCTTTGACAAATGGTTGTGAAATCAGCATTTTCTCACCTATCATTTTGCTACTTGTTGGTGCTTTACAGAATGTTGAAAGAGGCTTCTAGAGTTCATCTGTCCCAGCTTTGCCCACCCAGCTCAGACAGGGCCACCTACAACATGCTGCCCAGAAACTGTGTCCTGATGGCTTTTATCCATAATGGATATGCCACAAACTCTCAGGACAGCCTGTACTAATCCTTGGAATAGTCCAAGGAC
The DNA here is from genome assembly GCF_036169615.1 of Heliangelus exortis. Classification (NCBI taxonomy): domain Eukaryota; kingdom Metazoa; phylum Chordata; class Aves; order Apodiformes; family Trochilidae; genus Heliangelus; species Heliangelus exortis. The sequence continues at coordinate 15,780,266 of NC_092424.1, read as the reverse complement.
AGCTATGTCCTTGATCACCCTCACAGGAAAAGTGTTTTCTGACGTTCAGATGGAGTCTCCTGTTTCAATTCCTGCCCATTGCCTCTTGTTGTATCCCTAGGCACTACTGAAAAGAGCCTGATTTTTATCTAGTTTGGTCTGACTTCAATATAAAAAATTGAGCATGATGCCCTAGAAAATAAATTATCTGAGACATAAAGACTACCAAGGAGCTCAGTGGGACATGTTTAGGACATGTTTAAAATCCCCTAAAACCTGGTACTTTCTCCTCATGGTAAGGACCCCAGAGAGAAGGTTTCTCCACATTCATTCAGAACCCTTTGCTTGTACTACCATTAAGGCATAGGGATTATAATCTCTTAAAAATACCACCACTGAGAAGTACTGTATTACTGTCTGGGTTCTTGGAGACTTGTCCTCTCCTAACGGGCTTCTAATTTTCACTCAAAGTAAAAATCTCAGTAACTAATCTAATTTTCTGCTGCCTGTTCATAGCAACCACTGATTGCCAAAGGTTTTTGCCTCCTCTCTTAGTGAGTTTATTATATTGCCTTGCATTCTAAATAGGCACATTGGGATTTGAAGTGCTTGTTGCTTTGCAAGAGCTGGTCAGGGGCTGAGCTCTGCTTGGCTTTTGTTTCTGCTGTGATATCCATTCTCAATTCTGCTCGCTCCTTATTCTCAGTGGCTTGGACCTGGCATCTCTCATCACTGGCCTCTGCTTGGTGTTTGTTTCAGGCAAGGTCTGTTTTCAATCAAATCCATTGTGCACCATTAGCTATGTTGAAATGCCAAGGTCCAATCCCTCCCCTTTCCATCTATTTCATCTATCATGTAATCCCTCTTTTGAGAAAGCCCTTTTGCACTGATTCAGGGGTTATATAATGCTCATAAATCTTCAACTTCTCAACTTGCACTTGATAAATTTGGCTTGGCCATAGCTGGAGAGGCAAATGACTGCCAAGTGCAAAACATCCCTCCTGAAGTCAGTATCTAGGGCACGCAGTTGAAGGTGTCCAAAATCGTAATTCATGCAAAATAATTTTCTTGGATTCTCCAGCTCTTGTAGCCAACTCCTGCAATACTGCCAGTTTGCTTAACCCTAAGTAGCAATGCTCATCTTGCTAAATCAAGTGCCAGACAAGGCAATCTACTGGGGAGTGGAGGAAACCTCTAATGTATCTTTCTCTGCCAGCTCTGAAAGCCTCTCAGCCAGGCTGACAGTAGACCAGCAGACTTATTGTTAAATGCATGCACAACAAATCAGCTGTGTTCTGGCACTTCTGCAAGAAGAGGATCTGGTCTGTACAGCCTTCTCCTTTCTGACCCTAGCATGCACGATCCTATGCATTGCAAGCAACCCCACTGGGCTTTTTTGGTTGTTTGTTTTTTCCAAAGGTGGCAAATTAGATCACAGAATATTGGGAGTGGCATGAAAAGGTTGTTTTAATGATCTTTTCTTATGAATTACAAGGCCCTGATTAATTATCAAGTAAGAGAAATTTAACTTTGTTCCTGTTTTCTTTCTGGGACCCTTGTGTCCTCTGCTGATCCTTGGTGTTGCTCCTCTCCTCGCTTTATGAGCTAGAAACTTGACAGTATCCCACATTCTCTTCATTATGGAAACAAGTACTTGGTGTTTTCCTGACAGTTGCACGGAGTCGTATGATCAGAGCAGTACCAATGGTTATTACAGAGATGACTTTTATCTCTGCTTGCATCATTTTCTGCACAAGACACCTCTATTGACTCTTGCAAGCATTGAATCTCTCAGTGTAATAAAGAGCAGAGCAATAGAGTCAGAGCCATCCTTTCTGGCCAGTTTTAAAATCTGAGCTAGGTTCCAATGGCTGGGCTGTTTGTTCATGTGCATATCCACTGTGGGGAAAAAAAAAACCACAGTATATATGACTCAGAGCAGGACAAAGATATTAAGAATGTATGTCCAGTATGCTCAGTACAGTTGCAGCAAGAATTCTCTTCTGTAGTGTGCTTGGGATAAGATTGTTTTCTCAATTAAAACATGAGAATCTGGCTTTCTTCAACTGAATTTGACTTCCTTATGAACAGGAAGAAGTTGAGCCAACCTCAGCAATTATTTCCAGTTTCATCTAAAGCCACAGTATGTCATTAGTTACTTGGTTCCTTGTTGAACACTTCTGTCTTTTCACCACAAGATGCTTAAAAGCAGAGTCTTGTGTTGTCATTTGATGCTTATTAAGAACTGTACAAGTTTAGGATGTTCTTGCAATCTCATGGGAATACCTACTTTTGCTAGGCTATGCAGCTATATATGAAGATTCAAGCTAAGCATTCATCTGGTGGTGTATGGAGGTACTGTGTATGTTACAAAAAGTGTATGTAACCAGGTAATGCCACGAGACTTCACTGTTCCAGTTTATGATAAACCCCCTTGTCTTCCTGTGGAGATGAACCCTTTATTCCTTTTACTTACAGCTGCTTCAGTATTTCTTTCAGCTACAACTACATACATCTATCCCAATCTTCCCACAATTTACCTGGTGCTCTAAAGATGGATATCAGTAACTTAAACTTTGCAGATATTCTGCAATTTTTAAGTGGAAAAAATAAGAAGCAGACCTGAGAAATTATGATCTGCAAGTTCCTTTATTGTTATGCAACTGACTTAAGGCGGAAAAAAAAACAGTGCAAAAAATTACCTGGTCTCACAGTACCTGCATTTTATGCATAATTTCTAGAGTTAAAATTGCTATCAGGATCCTCAGGTGCTTGTGAGAACTCACAGGAAGACTTAGCCTCTAGTTTGGAATACATTTTTCTTTAAACAGAGAAACAGGAAATCTGCCTGGCTTATTTTTCAAATGGCAAATGGGAGATGAAAAGGCCTGTGAAGTAGGGTGTGAAGTAGGTACTAGAGGATTGGACAGAGGCAAAAAGCAGACTAGATCATTCAGTGAAGTATTTAATAGGAGACTAAGTCTAAATGCAATTTATTTCTTCTTAACTATGAGACAAGGGTGACAAATTAACTTGTCTTTCAATCATGAATTTTCAATATTTGGACTGTGTACAAAACTACACCTAAGTATAAGTGAATGAGAAACTGAATGAGCTGGGCTGTATGTAAAGGCATTGTGTGAATTCACCATAGAGTGAATTTTGACAACCATACTTCTTTGGCTTTACCTTCCAATCTTGGCAATCATCAACTCCTAGCTTTGTACTATGACATAAAAAGGCACAGTTTAGGCCTATATATGTAGCTTACTTTCTTTAATATCCTTCCAGTTTGGAGCAAAAATTGATAGTCAGCTCCATATGCTGCTTTTTAGATAATTTTTCACCTTTCTTAAAAGCTACAAAGAATTCTGTTTCTTCTGGTCATCCGTTTCTGTTTCTCTAATCCTGTAAAACCACTGATGTGTCATTCCCAAAGAGGTAGTTTCTCAGACTTGCAGAATTTCTATTTTTGCTTGTTCAAATTCTTCCCTTGTGCTATCTCAAATTATCAATGGGTTGTACCTCACAAGGGATCTTCCTAACAGATTAATGGAGCTCTGCAACCCGGTGTTCTTGCCTCTAAAATTCTGCTGCCATTAAGAAGTTAGAAATGAAAGAGCTGAGTGATAGTGGGAAAAGCAAGAAATCCTGGAGACAGTGATTTGGACAGAATAATAGTTGAGATGTTAATGTCTTTAAGAAGTGAAGAATCATGCATGTGTGTGTCCTGTTAAACTCTGCCAATAAACTAAAATGTGCTGTGCAAAACTCTTACCTTGAGGTAAAAGCAGCAACATTCTTTCTGAAGAGAACCTGAGAAGAGAGCCCAATCTCACCCCAAGGAAAATGCTGTGCTTGTAGCCCTTGTTTAGGCCTGCATGCTGACGGGGTAGCACTGAAAGCAAAGGAAGAATCAGTGCAGTTCTGGGTTGCCTTGCTGTCTTAATATCTGTGCAGTGGCTCATGTCTGAGAAGATGCCAGGAAGCCTTTGACACTGCTCTTGTCCAAACAGGTTTTTTTCAGTGAAATTTTCTGTGCTAGTAATGAATGCAGCACCCCTAAATCTCAGTTCTCCCCAGTCTGTGAAATGAGCCCAGAATGGCTGTTTCCAGACTTGTACTACTTTGTTCCCAAGAGTTATCACACTATTGAAATTTAAGATTTTGCAACACATCCATCTGTCATGTTTAATGGACATGAATGTTAACAGTATCTGTTCAAGGCAGTTTTACTGATTCAGTTCATTGCAGAGTTGATCCAAACTCCAAAAGTGATGTAGAACAACCTGTGTTTTCCCTTCAGTCCATTTAGGCTCCTATGGAAATTGTCAGGTAGAAAATTCTTCTCCCTAGAACTTTAAATTGCATGTTATGTAGTTGTAAATTTTTCCCCATGTGAGTAATGGTTATATGTGATGGTTTTTAGTTCAAGCATGTGTCCTGCCCCCATCCCATGCTGTATGCTTAGGAAGGGTTCTGGACCCTGCAGTTCACATCCTTCTTAGCATCTTCAGGCACCAAACATTGTAGCCTCAGGCTTTTGGTTCAGATACAGGGGATGCTGAACAGGTGATTGGAATTTTCTCCTTTGTTTTAACTCTGTGGTTCCTAGTGATGCTGAACCACAGAGCAGACTGTGCTTAGGAAGGTGTGCAAGGTGGATTGACTTTATGGAGGAACATGGATGCCTTGGTGCAAACCTTTCTAATATTCCATTAGTGATCCTTAGAGAGACGTCCTAGGTCTTTGAAACCTGCCTATCATATTGTTTATTTTTTATTATTTTAAAGAATATTAGTCCAATAATTTTTTATTCCAGATTATATTTTTTAAAAGTTAAGGAGCTTCATTTGTAAGCTCCAGAATGAGGGTAGGGTGGACCCTCACCTTTTTTCTTGAAAAAAAATTACCTTGCAGCACTGTCTTCCGGTGCTTATGTCTTACCATGACAAAGCTTAAGTGAGCCCATGGTTGTGCTCAAGTCTGCTGGGATGGATATGAATAGAGATGGATGGTACTTCTCTTCAAAAAAAAGAGTGAAATTGTGGTGATCTGTTATTTTACTCCTTTGAAAGAGAGTGCTGGGAATAAAGTTAGGATATAATATTAGGATAGAATTTCAAACAAATTCATCTCATCTTGTTTGAAAGGACATCATACAAAATTCAGACAGAAGAAAATTTCCCTCTTTTCCCCCAAAGGAGTTATTTAAAAACATTTATATAGCACTAACATTTACACAGTGCTCTACGTTGCTGACGTGCTTCATACCTGGGTGAGTGGAGACAAGAGAAATAGATGGATGATGAGCCATTAGTGGTGGAAAGGAAGGAGAAATGAAGCAGAAGAATTAAAGGGGAGCAGAGGAGCACTGGGCAATAAGCAACCAGGGCTGAATGTGGAGGGAAGTTATTGCAAAAAGTAAGAAAGTCAAATTATTTGTATGTGCCAACACTTTAAGAAAGAATGAAAAAGCAGATCAACAAAACAGTGTAAACACAGGGAAGAGCAGATGTCTAATTAACCTAATTTTGTTTTTTAGAGCAAAGTAATTCCTAGATGTCCCTGCAGAAGTGTGAGCCATTTGCCAGGAAGCAGTGCTAGTTAATTCAACATAGTGACATTATGTTTAGAGATAATAGAGGCCCAGCTATCTTCTCACATACTCCCACCTAAATCAGCTGAAATCAGAAATACACTCAATGGTAAAAACGATGCAAGAAAGGAAGGCAAGCCTTAGGTCTGTGTTGCTTAGGCATTATTTCCACCATGCAAGGACAGTGGGGCCTCTGCTCTGTACAGACACAAAGTGCAGGAGAAGGATCTCCCTCATCGTGTACCTTATCTGCTGTTACTCCTGAAAATACAATAGAAGTATCTTAAGCCTAAACTTGATCAGAAATCTTGTTTTATTAAGAGTGAGGTTTTAGCTAAAAGAAATAGAGCATTTTGTATTCATGACCTCACGTTTCCAACATGGTGTAATTTTGAAATGATAACATAGGTTCTCTGATATTCAGTCTGGTGTAGCCCCCACTGACTGGAAAAGGGGAAACACACCCCTTTTCCCAAAAAGGGAAAGAAGGAAGATCCAGGGAACTACAGCCAGGTCAGTCTCACCTCTGTGCCCGATAAGATCATGGAGCAGATTCTCCTGGTGGCACTATTGGAGCAGAAGAATATTGAAGAGGAGGTGATTTGGTATAATCAATACAGCTTCACCAAGGGCAAGTAATGCCCGAAAAATCTTGTGGCCTTCTATAAAAAGGTCACAACATCAACAGAAAACAGAAGATCAACTGATGTCATTTACCTGGCCCTGAGCAAAACCTTCGACACTGTCCTGCACAACATCCTGGTCTCCAAAGTGGTATGGACCACCTTGGGTGGACAAGATGGATGGACCGCTTTGTGGATTAAAAATTGGTTTGATGACTGCTCCTGAAGAGTGGCTGTCAACAGGTCTGTGTCCAAGTGGAGAGCAGTGACAAGTGGAGTCCCTCAAGGATCAGTATTGGGACTGGTCCTGTTCAACATCTTTGTTAGAGACATGGGCAGTGGCATTGAGTGCACCCTCAGCAAGTTCACTGATGACCCCAAGCTGTGTGGTGCAGCTGACACACTGGAGGGAAGAGATGCCACCCAGAGGCTCCCTGACAGGCTGGAAAGAGGTGGGCCCGTGCCAACCTCATGGAGTTCAACAAGACCAAGTACAAAGTCCTGCATCTGGGTCAAGGCAATCCTAAACCCTGATATAGGCTGGGCAGTGACTGGCCTGAGAGCAGCCCTGAGGAAAAGGACTTGGGGATGCTGGTGGATGAGAAGTTCAACATGAGCTGTTGGTGTACACCTGCAGCCCAGAAAGCCAACTGTATCTTTGGATGTATCAAGAGAAGTGTGGCCAGCGGGTCAGGGAAGTGATTCTCCCCTTCTGCTCTGATTTTGTGAGACCCCACATGGAGTATTGGATCCAGTTCTGGAGCCCCTGTCAATAGGAGGGACATGGACATGCTGGAACATGTCCAGAGAAGGGCCATGAGGATGATCAGAGGGCTGGAGCACCTCTCCTATGAAGACAGGTTGAGAGAGTTGGGGTTATTCAGTCTGGAGAGGAGAAGGCTCTGAGGAGACCTTATTGTAGCCTTCCAGTATCTGGAGGGGCCAGCCAAGAAAGCTGGTGAGGGACTTTTTAGGATTTCAGGTAGTGATAGGACATGGGGGAATGGATACAAACTAGAGAAGGGTAGATTTAGATTGGATGTTATGAAGAAGTTCTTTACCATGAGGGTGGTGAGACACTGGAACATGTAGAGAGAACCACAAGTCCTCAGGTGTCGCTGATAATGAACTGGGAGCTTAGGCCCAGCTGTGCCCAATAATTAGGGCCTGCCCCAGCTGGAAGTGGGCGGGGCTGAAGGGCAAAATAAAAGGCATGCTCCCAGAAGCAGAAGGGGACAAGAGATGAAGACGCCTGAGGAGAGGGATGGCAAGAGAGCTCTGAAGAAGAGCCGTGTCCCCAAGAGAAGGGCTCGCCGTAACAGGAACAGATTGCTCAGAGAGGTGGTGGAAGCCCCATCCCTGGAAGATGGGCAGGGACATCTTCCACTAGATCAGGTTGCTCAAGATTCCATCCAACCTGGCCTTGAACACTTCTGGGGAGGGAGGGGGCATGAACTTTTTAAAGGTCAAACTGAGTCCTAAACACTCCTTTCCATTAAAGGCTGCCTAAGTACACTGACAACTTATACAGGCTGAGAATATAGTAAAATCTTGTGCTAAAGGTTGATTGAAAAAGAGGCATTGGTATCACAGATCTGTGTGGAGAGCATTTGAATAGTTGGTTGCATGCAATTACCTGCCATTTGTGAACTGGGTTTTGTTAGGCTCAGTCCTTTCACCAGGATTGTGTCTTACATCAAACCTCTTCAGCTCTGTGGACGTCTTTGCCACTGAAGTCAGCGAGCTTAGTAAAATATAATGAATGAGTATGCCTAAAATCTTCATGGTCTTCTGGACAGAAATTAAATTTCCTTATTTCAGAGGCACTCTGTACATTTTGTTTCATCAGGATCTCTGGAAAGTTGACCAAAGCATTTTTGTTCCCTTTAAGGTTACTGTCTCCAAGGGCTACTTCATCAGATTATGAGAGTTTCCAAAAATGATGCTATTTAGAGGAAATAGAAACAAATGAGTAAATTATTGAGGTGGATGTGTCTACTGGTGTGGCACTGGGGAAAAATAAACAATTTCTATGTGTAATTTCAGTAACCCCCCTTCAAGAATAGCCATAATAAAAAACCCAAATGCTATTTTCTGATGATCTAGGAAAGATTTACTGTTGAAGCCAGGGAGGTAGTCCCCAGGTGGATCTAAGATTCCTAATTCTAGTGTCGTAAACAATTGTATTGGAGAACTCAACTTTAGTAAATCTCCAGTTCTCTAAAACCCTAAAGAGCCAGACTCAAGAATTTCAAAGGATATTTGCTATATGAAGAGTTTTTAATAACATGAAGATGGGATCAAATACATATTTCTGCTTTTCCTTAATCTTCAAAAATCCATAATCCATTTGAAACAGTTTATTCTTTCCTTTAAAGGGTCTTAATGTCCAGCATCATGAAAGAACAAAATAAAATCCCATAACAGTTCTTTCCTTGATCTTTTTCTTCAGTTAGTCAAGAAAGAAAGAGAAAAGAAAATAAATCACTAAATAAAGACAAAGTTGCAGGCTACTCAAAGTATATTGAGTGGCCTGAATAGTTAAAGAAAACCTATAGGGGTGTCAAGCTTTTAGGTGTTAACAACCTAGAGCTTTTTCCCTTGCCTTGGTTACAGTGAGAATATTCTAGTTCTATTGAAATCGTGGGGAATTATTTACAAATTTATTTTCCTTTGTAGAGAAGACCAGAATAGGCATTCAGTAAATTTCCCTATGATGGAATCTGTTCTATCTTTCCTACGTGAACAAAAGACTTTCAATATTGGAAAAAGTGCACAAAAACACAGTTTGGATAAAAATCAGTTTCTACCTATCAATTTTAGATGATGGATTTTCTAGCTATGTGTCTATTGTTTTACTCTGGATACAAGGTGTTGAAGTTTGTCGTTTTCTAGAAAAAATGTCATAGTTGCTAGATTTGCTTAACCGTGCTCACAACCTGCCTCTAAGGTAAATAATATAATTTTCTTCTGGAAATAATATCTATATCCCAAAGGTCTTTGGTAGTGGAAAGAGTGTTATCAGCTAGCCATCTCCTGATGGTTGTTGCTGGTTTAGAACAATTGATAATGTAGAACTGTTGAAGAATAAGCAAGTGTTGGTGGGATGTTGGTTGGGCAGGGTTGTTTGAGATCAGGGACAGCTGGTAGCACTTTTGGTAGAAGTTTGGTAAAACGGTCATGGCCAAAACTCTCCTTAAAAATTTGGTTGAGAGAGATGACAGAATGATTTAACTTAAAAAAAGTGTCCATCACATACATTAATATAGGTACAGGAGCTGTATTCCTTGTTTCCCTCCTGTCCTGACTGAGAAGGTCCAGGCTTATGTGAGTTCCCAGGTAGAGTACCCACTGAAGTACTGAACTTGAGAGCTGCCACTGTGCTTTGCTTACTGTCCTTAGGTTAAGTATAGAGTACCAAGTAAAAACTGAAGAAATTGAACTCCTACATTTGTAAAATGAGTGCAAGGTGTAGCTCTTTCCAATGGTAAACAGTGAAAGGGATGGGATGAAGCCCTTTTTCCCCTATAAGTGAAGGAACAATGCTCAACTCTGTTCCTTGCACCTACGTTAAAGCAAGAATAGAAGAAGACTTGAAGCTGCAGTTCCTGAAAACATAAGGTAATCCTTTACTCCCTCTGGCCACTAGAACATCTTTTTTTTGTTCTGAGTCCCATAAAACAAAGTATCAAATAAAACTCCCGACCTGACCAAACTGCCTCCTTCTCTAACTAAGGAGCTGCAATGAAAGACCTCTATATCAAAATTCAGAAAATGCTAAGGAGGGAGCGAATTTATGGAAAGAGTATCTGCCTCATTAGGGATGATTAATGTGAGGGAAAAGCTCATTTATCTGGAAGGCACAGTGCTGGAGCAAACTCAGCAGGCAGGAGGGGAAAATGTTTGGCTGGAGCAGGAGCCATCACTGCAGAAGGAAAAGAGAGAAATAATCTCTCACATTTAGCAAGATGTGTCAAGACTGGGGACCTTGCTGCCTTCTGCAGGAGAATTGTTTTGGTGGGTTTTTTTTCTGTTTGGTTTTTTTGGGTTGTTTTTTTGTTTTTTAAAGGGGAGAAAATAACTTCATTAATGATAGGCTTAGAGCCTTGTCCTCATCTCCGGCTGAATAAATATGGACCATATTCCCTCTCTGCCATGGATGTCAGATGAAACGGATACTCTGCACCCACTGATTCCTGGTGCTACATTTCCCTTGTTTCCACCTGTCCAGTTTTCCAATGAGCCTGCAGTAAGTACTCTGTGCTGGAAGGGTTTGGCAGCCCCTTTGCTGTTGGAAGCAAGGTAGAGAAGAGGGAGGGACAGGCTTCTCTGTGTATCTGGGTTCACCTGATGTCACTGGTGCATAGAAACCAACACATTTGGCAGATCTGGTTGAAAAGAGTGCTATATCTCAGCAGTTCCTCAGTCGTTATTTCTAATAAATATTTATGACCATGAGCCAGCAATGTGCCCTTGTGGCCAAGAAGGCCAATGGCATCCTGGGGTGCATTAGAAAGGGTGTGGTTAGTAGGTCAAGAGAGGTTCTCGTCCCCCTTTATTCTGCATTGGTGAGGCCGCACCTGGAGTATTGTGTCCAGTTCTGGGCCCCTCAGTTCAAGAAGGACAGGGAAGTGCTTGAAAGAGTCCAGCGCAGAGCTGCTAAGATGATTAAGGGAGTGGAACATCTCCCTTATGAGGAAAGGCTGAGGGAGCTGGGTCTCTTTAGTTTGGAGAAAAGGAGACTGAGGGGTGACCTCATCAATGTTTTCAAATATGTAAGGGGTGAGTGTCAGGGAGATGGAGTTAGGCTTTTCTCAGTGGTGACCAGTGATAGGACAAGGGGTAATGGGTGTAAATTGGAGCATAGGAGGTTCAAGTTGAATATCCAGAAAAATTTTTTTACTGTAAGGGTGACAGAGCCCTGGAACAGGCTGCCCAGGGGGGTTGTGGAGTCTCCTTCGCTGGAGACATTCAAAACCCGCCTGGACACGTTCCTAGGCGATGTACTCTAGGGGGCCCTGCTCTGGCAGGGGGGGTTGGACTAGATGATCTTTCGAGGTCCCTTCCAACCTCTAGGATTCTATGATTCTATGATTTAGGATTGTCTGGGCTTGATGCTCTCCATGTATCCTGGAGTAGAGCAGCGCAGTGGTTAATCTAACCTTTATTTCTGTGAAGCATCATAACTGATTTCTCAACACTCAGCAGCAAATAAACTATGAAGGGGAATCCAAGAGCTATCTATAGGACACTTTATCTCTGGTGTCTGTCTTTATAGTGCTTTGCTGCTGAGTTGCTTGTAATTTTTTTTTTTTTTTTTTTTTCCCATCAGTGCTGCTTGTGAAAGTGAACTGAAAGCCACTGGCTTCTTGATGAAAAGCATATTATTAATCTTCTTTTCTATGTGGTGGCTAAAGATTAATGGTTTTGGCAAACAAATTGGAACAATCTAGGGAATTTTTGAAGGAGAAAAGACCTTGAATGACCAAAAAAGTCTTTTGTTGAGTGGTATATAACTGAGTCAAATGCCAGCAAGCGTTTTCTTGAGCATCTCTAAGTTCTGTCATAAATTCCTTCCCTGGGAATTTTTGACACAGACACCGATTTGATGGAATGCCCAGGGAAAAAATTTCCAGAGGCAGTTCAGGCAGATTCAGTGTAAGCGAAGTCACAGCTGAGGCTTCTCCAGAAAGGAATCTCATCTAATTTTTCCAAGTTACTTTTAGAAAAAAATTTAAGGTCATTATGTGGGAGAAATTTCTTGCCTCTGTGCAAATCTATTGTTAGTCTACTATGTGTTATCATCTCTTACCTGGAAGACCTCAAAAACATGAACCACTCTGAGATAAGAGAAACATGGTTACTGAGTGGGTTTTGGTTTTTTTTTTTTTTTTGTTTGTTTTTAAGAATGGGCTAATTTTAAAAAAAATATTTTTAAATGAAAAAATAATTAGCAATCTTTACTTCTTTAAAAACTTACACGTGTTTATATACAATTGTATTTAAAACAGTGAAATCATAGTGTTCTACTGGGAAAAATTATAAATTAGTCTTGACCTGCTAACTTAAGTCTTAAATGCCTGTCTTGTTCACTTTGGGATCTCAATAGCATTGCAGTAAATGTAGAACAAGCCTATAGCTGACAGTGGAGTGAAAGAACACAGAGGTGAGTTGAAAAGACTTAAGGTCTACAGGGAAAACATAAATTCTGCCTGAGCAGCACAGAAGTAGCTGCCTGGGGCCAAAGCCAACCATGCAGTTGTAAATTTGTGCCTGAAAAGGTCAGGTAAATATAAATTTAGAGGCACTCTCCTGAAAGCCTATGCATGACAGGTAATAGGAACATCACTGATGTGTATTGATCATTTTCAGTTTAATTGTATTTATGTTTGTGACAGTGAGGCCCTGTTTGTGTCATGTTGGGTGGACGATGTGGGCTCTAAAAACAGGGTCTGGAAGTGCCCACTGTCTCTGAGTACTTTTACAGAGTTTGGGGACTGAAACTAGTAGTACATTGTGTTGGGACTGAGATGCATCCACATGTTGTGGATAGAGGATGTGTGGATGTGGAGGAGCCAAGTGGCACAAGATGACACCTGCCACATGTAAAGGATACCAGCAAGAGAGGGTACACTGAGTGGCTGGTCTGTCCCTGATATTTGTCTGCATTATGCACAGTCTTAGAAAGCTGCATTTGTAAGGACACAGGGTTTCATGAGCATCTGTCACCACTAAACTGTATTCCAAATTGTGGAGAAGATGTTGGGGCAAGAGGAGTGATTGAGGGAGCACTGGTGAATTCATCAGACCTTATCCAGAGCCTGGCAGTTTCCAGCTGTGTGTTTTGTCTGCAAAAATTCTGGAGTTGAATTTTGCTGAGCCGTTTTGTCTCCTGCATGCAAGACCTGGCAGGTTTTTTGTCTTGTTTTTCCCCATTGCACATAGGCTCCTTGCACTGCCTTTCCTTTGCATGGGCAACCAGGAAGGATGAGGAACAAGCAGAAGGTTACATATGGGGCAGATGAAACAGCAGTTGTCAGGAAAGTACAGAATAAAGAGAAGTAAATCCAGCCCTTTATAATTCAGAGCAGACATAGCAGGGGTTAAGCACTGTTAAGCAGAGTTCCAGACCAGATGTGGCACCTGTAAACCTCAGGTACCTGATGGCTTTGAGATTCATTTTGAAACTGAAGTTTATATTTATTGCAAGCCTTCTGTGTCCCAGAGCACTTCATAATGGGCTGTAGCAATTGGCTGTGGTCTGGCCCTGCTCCTCAGAGGGTATCTATGGTTGTAGAGGGCTTTCCCTTGCAGGGGGATTTGGCAGCACCTGTGCCTTTGGCTGGAGACAACTGGCTGGAAAGGCTCTGCTTCCATTTCTATCCCAGTTTCTAATTACTGCCCACAATGTGACTCTTCAGCCATGGGCAGCTGTGTTCAGGGCTTTCTGGACACATTGAGCTGCCAAACATTTTCTGTGGCTCTATAAACTGCTCCACACAGGCAGCTGTCAGCATAAAGGAAAATAACATTGAGATGCAAGCAAGTGAAGACAAACCCTGTAGTTTGAGAAAATATTACTTCTACTGCAACACTCCACAAGCTTCTAAACTCATGTTGAAAGACATTTTTTGTCTTCTGTGGCTTTACTGTCCAATTGCATCATTTCAGTAAGGGGAGTTTGTCATCTGGCTGTTCCAATGTATTCTCTCTGATGCTGGGCAGCACTGGGAATTCTGGGACAGTTTCTTGAAACCATAGAGATGTGAGATAATATTGCATTTCCTATAGTCTCCTGAACTTTCAGAAACCAACACAAGCCTGAAAGAAACAGATTTTTTTCCCTTTGTAATTTTTTTTCCCTTTTTTCTTCTATAAGCCCCCTTCAAGAAGCAGCTGTTAGAATGCAGAATATTTTTGCCATGCATAATATCCCCCTTTGAATCCAGTCTGCGTGTTGGCAGTGAGATCCCTAGCCTGATCTCACACTGTATGAGCAATCCTCCTTTGGTTTTTTTTTTTCCACCTTTCAGCTTCCTTTGTTCTCTCCCTGTGAGATGGGGAGACCGGATGCTCCCAGCCCTTTTTCTTTAGGCTGTGCACTGTTCTATAATCTTTCCTTTTTTCACTGGTTTGTTTCCCAGTCCAGGTCTTTTCAATTTTTTTATTGGATGACAGATTTTATTCCTGGGCAATTGCTCAATTTCATCACTATTCTGAGTCTCTTCTCGTTTAGAAATGTCTTATTTGTGTGGCATGGCTATCACACACCGTACACTGGGGAAGGCTGCATGGTTACTTGCTGCTCTAAATTCATTGTCTAGCTGAGACTTAGCCTATAGAAGATAAACAAAGGAGTTTAGAATTGGATATGACCCAGAAAGCTGGATCTAAGCACCTTTAAGCTTCAGGGAAACTTGGATCCAGATCAGAGGGTTTTTTGGCTCATATTTGGAGTGCAGTCAGCAATTACTTCCATGAATGCTGAACCCAAGCAAAAATCTAGCAGAGTGTTATGTATAGCTCCTTTAATCTGCTTTGGAAAACTTCCCATTCCTGTGCTGTCAAAGACTGAGGAATTGAAAAGGTGACCTAAAGCCACCTCTGTCTCCTTAGCTCCTGCAGGGAAGACAACTTGCTGCACTAGACCAACCATCCATTTGCTTTTCTCATGTGTGCTGACCCCTTGCACAGCCTTCAGTTCTGTGTTGTGCCTGTCCCCTGGATTTCTAAGCAGTGTTGGAGACCTCCTGAGTACCAGAGCCCAGCCTCCTGTGAAGAAACAGCTGCTTTCTGAACCCTTGTGTGAAGTGGTCAAGAAAAGGTAATCTTCAGATCTGGAGATGCTGCTTCTTTTGGAATAAAATTATCTAGAGGGACCATGAAAAATCTCCCAGATGGAACTTCTAAAACTCCAGGAATAGGAGATTGTAATGGAAATGGTGAGGATGGAAAGGTGTGAAAAACAAGATGTCAGAGGCAAACTCAAATATTTCTGAAAAATATTTTTCGGTTGGAGCCCTACAGCTCGGGGCACCAGGGGGGCACTTTTTCAGCTCTGACTGAAGTATTGACAGAAATTTGCTTTTGCCTCCCCATCCCCTTTTAATTTTTTTTGAAAAATATGTTCCCTGTTGAGGAGTTGTGGTCACTTGCAGGATGGCCATAGTTTGTTGCTGCCACTTCTCAAAGCACGGGCAAAGCAGAGTGGCTGAGAGCAGCCAGGCAGAAAGGGACCTGGGAGTCTGGATTGACAGGAAGCTGAACATGAGCCAGCAGTGTGCCCAGGTGGCCAAGAAGGCCAATGGCATCCTGGCCTGGATCAGGAACAGTGTGGCCAGCAGGTCCAAGCCCCTGTACTCAGCGCTGGTGAGGCCACACCTCGAGTCCTGTGTCCAGTTCTGGGCCCCTCAGTTCAGGAAGGAGATTGAGGTCCTGAAGCAGGTCCAAAGGAGGGCAACCAGGCTGGTGAAGGGACTCGAGCACAGATCCTATGAGGAGAGGCTGAGGGAGCTGGGGCTGTTCAGCCTGGAGAAGAGGAGGCTCAGGGGAGACCTCATCACTCTCTACAACTCCCCGAAAGGAGGGTGTAGCCAGGTGGGGGTTGGTCTCTTTTCCCAGATGACTTTGAACAAGACAAGAGGGCACGGTCTTAAGTTGTGCCAGGGGAAGTTTAAGTTGGATATTAGAAAGAATTTCTTTACAGAGGGGGTGATCAAGCATTGGAATGGGCTGCCCAGGGAAGTGGTGGACTCTCCATCCCTGGAGATATTTAAAAAGAGCCTGGATGTGGCACTCAGTGCCATGGGCTGGTAACTGCAGCGGTAGTGGATCAAGGGTTGGACTTGATGATCTCTGAGGTCCCTTCCAACCCAGCCAATTCTATGATTCTATGATTCTATGTTATATTTGAGAGATCAATTTATGCTACAGTCTCTCCCCCCCTACAATTTCAGTCAAAACTGTAGAATGCATGGAAGGGCATGCTAAAAAGTCAAGGGCTGTTGCTTGTTGAAACTGGAATTTTCAATGATGCCAGAATGTATGGTCTTAAACATAAGAATATTTATAAAGGTAGTGCTGTTCTTCTCAGTCTGAGACAATATGTGCCTACCATTCCTAAGGATTAAAAGCTTGGATATTAGAATAATGTAAGGAAGATGGAAGAAAATAGAAGTCAAAATGTGGTAAAAACAGCGTTTGCATGTGGGCTTCATCCTGTAACACTGCTTCAGTGCCTAAAAAGTTGTTGAATGTCTAGCAGCTGGTTTAGTAGAACAGTATTGGGGGTTTTTTTTCCCTTTTAGGTTACATGAGCCTTGGAAAGGGAAAGTAGTCTCAAGACACATTTTTAATGCATTCTCAATGGCTGTTGCTGCCAAAACAGCCTTGTAAGGTTTCTAGTGGCAATATTTTCCCTAAATCTTTCTGAAAGCTGAAATTATTTCTTTTGGTGAAGGTAATGTACTAATTCTTTGTTCATTGGTTATTTAGGCAAATAACCATGGATGAATAAATGGTTAGGTTAAAGATTAAAAGAGGTATAGAAGGGAAATAAATTGTTCTTTTGTTCTTTTTTTTTTTTTTTTTTTTTTTTTTTTTTTTTTTTTAATGCATTAAACCTCAAACTTGATAAAGGAGGAAGTGAAAGAAGTGAATTTGCCACCCTTCTTAACATTTCCTGTTCTTAGTGCCAAACTCTTCCCTCCAACTTGCTGCTTGGTACAGATCCATTTTTTGTTCCACAGAAACAACTTCTCTAACCATCCTTTTGCATAAGAATGTCTCCTGAACTCCTGTCTTTCAAACCAGTCTTCTGAGCACTTAAACATTTACATACTGCATATCAAAATGATGTGGGCTCAGAAGATTGAATTCCATCCCAAGTAAACAATTTAACTGGATTCACTTGTTACTTCCAAGTGATTGAGTACCCAAAACTTTTGTTGCAAAAGGAATGATTTTGTTCTCAGTGTAATCACAACACTTGTAGTGTTGATTCAGCTGAAGAGACCTCTTAGGGCATGGCTAAGGATAACTTGGAGAAGTGGTAGCACCAAGCTAGTGGACGTTCTTGTAAGACATGAGCTGTCTGGGGTAGCTCTGGGTTAAAGCTGGACTCTAGAGCAGGATGCTGAAGGGCAGGGTCTAAACATGGTCACTATTGCCTCAACATCCTCTACTCCATACCTGGCAGTACCTTATTTCTTCAGTCTGAGATCTTTTTCTCTTCTTTCTACAGAATCATTGTGTGACTCATAACCTTTTGGACCAGTTGCACTGCATTTATTGTACAAATTTGCAGTAGAACAA
Source organism: Heliangelus exortis (assembly GCF_036169615.1). Lineage (NCBI taxonomy): Eukaryota > Metazoa > Chordata > Aves > Apodiformes > Trochilidae > Heliangelus > Heliangelus exortis. Next base: position 15,762,752 of record NC_092424.1, on the reverse strand, counting down.
TTTCCACTGGTATCCCAAAGGAATTTCCACTGGCTCTCAAAGTGTTTTCCAATTATCACTAGCTGTCTTCCCTGCCCCTTCTCATTTTTAGGAGGAGAGGGAAGGTTTGCAAAGGTTAAGGAAATTGCACAAACTTAGAGTAAAACTCCAAAAATCAGGGATATAACCTAGAAATTCTGCTTCCTGGTAGGTCCCTTATAACCTGCACAGTAAGACCTTGAAACATAATCCTGAGGGTAACTGACAAACAAGCAGTTTTTTGAGACTTCCATTTTACATTACCAGACATAGAATTCCAATTTAATCCTTAAAGGATAGCATTACATACATGTTAAATTTTGTCAAGTAAGTCACAGACATAGAGAAATTGTTCAGTTTTCAATATGGAAAAGCATGTTCAGTATCAAATTTGGAAGAGATGACCATAGGAAATTGAGGAAAATGGCTTAGGAGGCTTAAACAATGAGCCAGGGTTAGTCATTCAGTACATCTACCATTGCCTTATGGAGCCCAATTCACTGAAGTATTTGTTACAAATAATTTACTGCAAGTGCATTCCTGTTTTTACTTAGCCAAAGATCCCACTGTGCTGCTGATCCTGTCAATCTACTGACAGATTGACCTATGTCTAGATGTTTATCTACAGAAATATTCAGATGAATATTTTTTCCTCCTTTTGCCCACTAGATATTTCACTTGCTGGATATTTGGTAGCTCTGCTGCTTGAGTGATTAACAGGAGATTGAAGTGAAAAGTAAACTGTGAATTGCAGGTAGAAATTTGCAAATGAACAAAAACATGAACTGAGAATTCAGGAGGCAAAGGAATGAACAAACTGTTCATAGACATTGGAATAGTTTAAAATTGTTCCCTATTTGTAGGATCTCATGCAATACGAAATTCTGTATTCACTGTATCCTCAGTTTTATTGTGCTTAGCAGTAATTATGTTGGCTATTTAAAAGATAATCTTAGCTGTGATATCTGAAGTTCTACTCATTATATAAACCAAAATGTTTTTTTCTTCTGCTCTTTACCAGTATTGCTTCGAGAAGCATTGCACTCGTAGGTTCTACTGAATAAATTCAGTACTGCTTTCCAGACTTAGACATCCATGTGGCCAAAATAACCACCTGCAAGCCATGGAAGTGTGTAATTAAGACAAACCTCCCAATTTACTAAGTGTCAGCCTGCAGTTATGTAAGGTAGCAATTAGGAATTGCTGTTTGAAAATGACCAGTTGTCACTTTGCTGTCTCCTATCTTTGACCTGAAGCAGTTGGGCATCTGGTGCCTCCAGAACAGATGCAGGGGTTTTGATTAATTCAGATGTGGGAATGTTTCTTTACCTCTGGGCAAACTTCCTGAGCTCTACTGCACCTCTTCTTTGCAATTCTCCTGTGTAAAATGAATGGCTGCACACATCTTGGGCTCTGCCACTGTGTTTGCATTTTCAGTATTACCACTATCTGTTACATACAGCCCATAAAACTTTATTTGCTACCAGGAAGAAGACCCAGGAATGGGATGTCTGTGTAACTTGGTAGCTTTTTTCACTAATCAGAGACAAGCTTTCTGTAATTTACTGATGTATAAAAGTAATAAAATGTATAAGAAATAATTCAGAATCACCCCCAAAATGTGTAGCAGTGTTTGGAGGAAAATGCATGTATATCAGCAAACTAGTTTGTACTTTCAAAGAAAAGAATTTAGCAGTGCTGGGTGTGTTGTTGGTACCATATGTTTGTAATCTGAAATCTCTTGGACAAATACTCTTTTTGTCTGTGTGAACAGATCCAACAGCAGTTATACACAGTCTCACTGGGGTTATGAAAGCCTCTCAGAGTGTGAAATGCAGAAATGAGCATTTGTTTTGTGTACCTCATTGTGGTAATAACTAAGTGCATCTCATGCCTGAGATATTTCAGTTTATTATCCTGCTTGGTTTGTATTTTTATTTTATTTTTCTTAAGGATGGAGGACCTACGACAGCAACTATCAAGGCAAGATTGGTAACTGATTTTTTTTGGTTTTGAACAGGACTGTCATGGTAAAAACAATGAACCTCTCTGTGTTCTGAAAATATTTTCTCCAGTTCATTATAGGGGCATGTCAAATAAATGCGGTTTTGGAGAAACTGCCTCTCTTGGAGTGATATTTTTCAGTGGATAAACAGTTTTTTATTCTCCAGATACAAGCACTTTATGCCAAACCTACGTTCTCATATAAATTCATATTTAAATAATCTTTTTATTCTTCACTTAGCACAGGAGAGATTGACTTCCTTGATTGTCATGTTTGGATGAATGAATTCGTTCTAAGTTGCTTAAACTGGGCACGAATGTTATCAAGCTGGGTCCATTTATGACAAATTACACATTACTGGTGCCTCGTGCATTTTGTCAGTCGCCACTGACACATCAGTCTCTGCCAGGTATTACAAATACTCTGTAATTTGTTATGTTAGGGTTTGACTAAGTATACGGGGAGGAGGCTGCATTGGCAGCTGGAGGGCAGAAGTAGTTGTGCGTACACAGTAGTACAGCAGGTACTGGTGCTCCCAGCAACTAAGCCTTTGGGCATGCCTTGCATATTAAGATAGGCTATTGTTACGCAAAATACAGCCCAATTATTCTTGTATTCCATTACAAAAATGTTCCTTGGCAAATGAAGTTATTTGTATAAAAAGAGATTCCAAAGGATTCCACTTATTATCCTGGGGAGGAACTTGAAACTTTGACTACTGACAAACATTGCAGTCTGGTTTAGGTACTAAAGGAAGCTGATGGTGTGATGACTGGGGCAGAAATCCATTGTTTCTTTACAGAAAAAAGGCAGGTGACACTGTGTTAGTGTGCCTGTGTAGGAGATGGGGTGCCAAAAGGCTGTAATGCTATTCCTCGTGCAATAGCCAACAGCATTTTTTAACCTTTCTTCTGTAGACATGCACCAGTTACTCACAGATGGACTACTTGTCAGTTGGCATTTTGATCTGAGTCAGTACCTCTGCCTGTCAAAATATTTGTTCCTAGGACTTAGAAATTGCTCTGTGTACCTGTTTAGTGCCTGTACTGTGTGGTTTTGTAACTTAAATGGGACCAAAGATGATCAAAATGAACGCTGTTAAAAATATCTGTGGCTTGTTGCAAGTGCCTACCACTCTATATACTCTGTATTGATCTTACTTCCTCTGCCTAGTGGCAAGCTAAATCAAAAACTTTTTTCCCCTAAGAAGTAGGAGTGGATCAGAAAGATTATAAAAACATCAGCAGGGTTTTTTATTCTATGGGGGCTTTCCATAGGACTTTTTTCGAATTGATTCTCAGTTCTTTGGAATAGCCTCTTTTAACTGGTCTGCTGGGGATTTTGCATCTTCATTGTCCCTGCACCTTTGCCTTAACAACATGATGCTGAATGAGGTGAAGATGGACATCATTCTTTGCTGTTACATTGGACTTGTTTTATAATATTCTTTTCTTTAAATGTTAAGTTTTAATTCTTTGAGGATAATGATGTAATTTCATATTTCTAGATCAGTTTTGTTAGATATGGAAGGCTTTCAGTACCTCTGAGCAACATCTTTTTATTTGATGCGAGACAACTTTATAACTCAGTGAAGAACCTGTGTAGAAATCCTTTAGCAGACAAATACAGACTTATGCACTCCTCTGCCCTCACATACTTAAACTTAGAAACCTTTTAGTTTTGTAGTTCTTTCAGTTATTGAGTGAAAACTCCACATATTAAAAATACTTCTTGATGCATTCTACTCAGAAGAAAAAGAATAGCTGAGGAAGTTGGGTGATATCCTTTTTTCCTAAATGAGTGGTAAACTGATTTCCTGAGGGATTCTTCTAGAATTAATGTTAACTAATATAACCCCCATAAATGCTTTTACATATATTTTAGTGTGTATAGATGCATCATAACTACATAGATATGTGGAACTCTATCTGAATTGAATTCCATTGGGATTTCTTTGTGCGTGGGACTCTACCTCTTCCCAGAAACTTGGTAAGTACAAGCAAGTACGTCAGGATATCTTGAGGTAGAGAATTTTATCTTCTAAATACACAGTGTGTCAAAAAGCATTACTTTATGTCTGAAATGCCACTTTTTTTGTATGATTCAGTGTCCTTTTCCTCCTGTACTGTAACAACTGTGTAATCCAGTTTTCCTGCTGCCTTGACCTTACACAATTTATCCCAATATTTTAGGTTTCTCGTCAGATTAACACAGAATTTTTCAGTGTACTTCTATTTTTGAACTTTAGACTCTCTGTCTCTGCACTCCTCTTCTCTCATACATCCTCCAATGATTGAAAAACCAAACAAATAAACAAACCAAATATTCAGTTCTGTTTAATTTCCCCATGATCTAGATAAATACTTACTGTACTGTTCCTTTTTCACCTTTTCTGCAGCAGCTTATCCAAGTTTCTCCTCAGACAGAACAAAATCATACACTCACTGGATTCTCTTCCACCTGATCCTATACCTCTTGAACTCGTGTCCCACTGACTCTAATGCATGTTCTTCTGGGCAAAGTGCACCAGTCTACTGTGAACACAATGTCACCTTCGTCTCTAGGCTGCAGAGATATCTGCAAAGACCACAGCACATGTTTTCATTCGCTCCAGACTGGGTTTAGTTATATTCATTGTCTATCCCACGCATCAGATGTTCATCAGATCATTCACAATGCAGTTCCCTTCACTGGTGTGATGCTTCAACAGAGAGTTACTTTGCCATGGGAAAGATTTCAGACTTGCATCTATTGCAGGTAGGAAAAAAGCATGTTAGGGTTATACTGGTCAATACGTGTCTTGACAAGAACATTTATTCTGCAGGCTTAGGTGCTGAATTGGGAGCTAGCAGGGGAGGAAAGCCCAAATAGTTTAATTGTTGAGGCCACGTAGGCCTTTTCAGTAGGAGTGGTGAATTCTGTCAGAGGAGAGCTTCAAACCTCTCCTAGGGTGTCCACTTTAGGAAATTATGACTTCTGTTAAGTTTAATACTACAGAACATGGTATGTGTTCAGTACAAAATGAATGTGAGTATATTACCTCCTAAGCAGTGTGTAAATAGCTTTCCTGCAGAGTAGTCAAGGAAAATAGCAAGATGGATCTGAGCGATAGCACAGAACTTATCTTTTGCAAACCAATAGTTTTTTATCTTGATGATCCCTTTAAAATACTTCTACTCCCAGGCAGCTCTTAGTTCCCAAAAGCACTTTGCAGACAATGTTAGGTAAAGAGATTAAGTGAAGCTATTGGAAGCCCTGTAAGGACCCAAGAAGGTCTGGGAACCTTGTAGGGTTTTGTGCCACTAAAGAGAATGCCTGGCAGCTCAGCACCCACCAGCCAGAGCTAAATTCTGTGTGGACAGGGAGATGGTGAGAATCTCAGGTGCCACTTCCCTCTCAGTGGATCAAACTGTGTGAGAAGAGATGTGACAGTGTGACAGCAACTGTCATGGCCAGAAGGGAGAGGTGTGTGCCACTGGCTGCAATTAGGGAGCCCTCTCCAGGGGTCACCACCACCCAGAGCATGAACTTCCCTTAGTCCCCGTGACAATGTGGTTATGTGTAGGAAATGACAGGGGAAACTACAGGGTCTGGTATTTCTGGAAACTGGACAGGAAAAGTGGCTCTTTAAGTGAAAGAAAAGAAGGTTAAGGAGTGCTGGAGGCAGATTGACACTTTTGACCTCCTGTCAAAATGGCTAGCATTAGAAAACTAATTCTGCTGAGGAAAAAAAAAAAAAAAAATGGGGCTGAAATCCCTGGGGAAGCAGATTTTACAGAAGTAATGGGATTGTGTGTTGAGTGAATAGGCTTTCTAAAAAAACCAACCAACCATCCAAAACAAACAAGCACAAAAAAACCCAAAAAGAAAACTGTGACTTCGTAAGAACTTATTTTTTAAACCAGCAGGGTGGGAAGGAGGTGGTGGACAGGAACAACTCTGGAAAAGAGAGACCATGTCTCTTCTTGTAGATCATGAACCAGACACAACTGAGCTTTTTGCTGTCGTGATAAAGCAAGAAAAAGGGAGAAACAGTATGCTGCCTGAAAGACAAAGTGATCAGTGCTGGCAGAGTTTCACAAGGGGAAACTGTAAGTTTGGGAGATATATAAGCAGAGAGTACACTGTGTGCTAAATATCCAGGATACAAGTTAAAACTTCATGTCTCCATCTTTGTTTCTTTATGCAGCTGATTTCTGTTGTGCTGGAGGAAACTGCAATTTCCATTTTCAGTGTTCTATCAGAATCCATGAATGTGTTTTGGTATTTTGCATTTTAAGGGGTATAGTAAGTTGAAGCTTAAAAATATATAGTATAATGAAATGAATTTGAAAACAGTGAGAGTAGTAGAAGGGAGTGGATTTGTTATATATAATAGAGTGGTTAATTTATCTTTCAATAAAGATGCTTTTTCACTGGCAGAAAAAGAGTGTAGCTAAAAGAGACTGTTTTCATAACAATATTATTTTCTTCATGAGTACTTGTGACTTTCTGGTAGAAGCAATCAAAACATGATACTATTACTGCACAGAAATGTTTATTAAAGAGTTTCCAATAATTAGTTCTGGCCCAAACCAGAACAAACTCCTATAAATATCTTAACCATTCAATAATTTTATGCCAAGTTGTTCTTTGCAAAAAGGTTTAACAGAAAAGTTACTTCTTGCTAGAAATAACAATCATACAGATAAAAGATTTAAATGACAAGTCATTTTACTAGAATTAAATTGAAGCTCTAAAAGGGGAGAAATAACAGAGGACTTTTGACTGTCTCTGTTACCCAAACGGTGCTTTTTTCTGTGCTTTGCTGCTGGGAAGTGAAGCATGGAGGACTGCTGACAGCTGTGGGCAAGTGACCTTCTCTTTCAATGATGGCAAGCTGGAGGTTACCACAGCTGGTCCTGGGCTCCCAGTGACCCTGTGCTGACAAGTTCTGGAGAGAGCAACAGGGGCTGAAGGAGCCACACATGAACCAGTCTGGCTGGAAGCAAATCCCCTCTGCCAGGAAGGACTGCAGCACTTGTCAGACAGGTAACTAGATGGCTTTGATCTCCAGTAGTGTATATCAAACTTGCTGCTTGACTGAATTCAGTTAAAATTAATGTTAAAATAATTTAACAGGGGAGGATGGAGAATTTGGGGTTACCCAGGGCTACCAGTCACAAGTCAGCAGAAGAATTTTACATAGAGAGCATGTAGCAGTGAAGGAAGCAATGTGAAGTAGTCTGGCAAGTAAGATCAGGATCTGCCTCAAAAGGAAAGCAGCCATAGAGGTAAGAAACAGCTCAGCCAGTGATAACAGCTGAGGTGTGATGATGAATTCCTGAGCCACTCTTCCAAAAGAATTGGGGTATAGATGGGCATAGATGGATGGGCTGCCTAAAAATGTTCTACCTAAAAAATGGCTTTTGTTTCTGGAAGTTGTTTATTTTTATTAAACAAGAAGCTCTAGCTAGAAAAAAAAAATCATAACAAAAAAACTGACTACAAAATATGACTTACCTTTTATACAAAACTAAAAAACCCACTACTGTTAAGTGCCTATTTTTTCCTGTCAGCTAACAAACCCTGGCAAACGCTGCCACATGAGCAGTACAGTGACCGCTGGCGTGTGCATCTGTTGCATATTTACACATCTTTCAGCAATAACTGCTTGAATGATCCTGGTTCATGCTGTCAGACAAAGGCTGCAGGAGTTTCAGATAACATTTATTTCCTCTGGAAAAAACAGTATGTTCCAGTAGCTCCAAAACCAGTTCTCTTGCCAGATACTTTGTCATTAATAATCTGCATTATTTCTGTCAGGGAAGTGAAGAAACTGTGGGCTCAAGCTATTGCAAATGAGCAAGATATGTTTCCCACTTATATTATATACCTAAAGCCAGGTTCTATCATGATGGTGATACCTCAGTATGCATTTGGTCAGCGAGCAAACTGCTTGGGACTGTATCTGTAGTACAGAAATTTCCTAAGGAGCTGCTTTGTACTCTGCTGGAAAAACATAATAGCCCATACTTGGGGTCCAAACTCATAGCAAGCCCATATCAAACAAGTTCTCAGTGTCTAGGCATAAGTAGCTATGCTCTTCAATGCTGGTTTACTTTAATGGCAGCTGAAGACAGTATCTGTCACGGCTACACCTTCAGGCACAAGAAATATAAAAGAGTAACAGCTGCTTTTTCAAGGGATGCCTATCCAGACAGGTGCTTTCTGTAAAAGAGGGAAATTACAACAGTGTTTCAGGTAAGTTCTTACCCGGTGCCCAACAGGTGCACTCAACTCTTACTGATTACTGGTTTGTCTGAATTACTTTATTTCGAGCTATGCCATCAGACTGACCTGATGCTTTATCCAGCAGCTTCATCCTGCTAAAGTAGGACTTCGGGGGGGTGCCAGTAGCTGCATTACCTGACTTTTAAGATGATTAGATCAGGCTTCCAGGGCTCTTAAATGAAATTTCTCCAATTGTTTTACATCCTAAACTGTGAAATTTGACAGCTCTTTTTGATATACCATTCTGGCAATTTAAAAATATTAGAATGCCTGAGCATTGGATTGAATAAGCCCTTCTGGATACTCTTGCACTGACATCTTGACTGCCAATTGATGAGTCCAGAGTGCACAAGGAAACAGGACTTTCTAACCAATGCTTTCTGAAAACCTACTGCAGTTTGAGTTCCTTAGGGACTGGAAACTTGTGACTAACAACTGTGTATTAAATAAACAACAGCATTTCAGCCTTGTGTTTTATTAATTTACTGTTATCTCCCCTAGATTTCAGGAACATTGCAGGAAGACTTTATGTGCTGAGTTAGATGCTGAATAATGAGTTATGACAGTAAGCATTCTGTAAGTCTTCTTCATGTAGCACTGTGGTAATAAATTGTACAAGATGCTTGTAGATCAGCTCAGGAGTTGGCAGATTATGGTTTTGCCTGACTGGAAAGAGCAGTCAGATTGCCTTTTCTTGTAGTAATTTGGTAATTTCTGTTCTGGAGAGGACTAGAACATGCGAAGAAATTAGCTGAAACAAAAATGGTTCTTGAGTTCCCATGTTTGGTTGCATGGCTATATCTTCCTTGGCATTTCCTTTCTGGAAGCCTGTGCAGTGAGTGGGAGAACGTGGTCCTGGATGCTTAGTTTTGCTTCAGTGCTAATAACTTGTCTTCATGAGCACATTTGAAATGAGCTTAGTAGCTACACTCAACACAGAAATATCCCTAATGTTCAGACCTTGGGAATAATCTGTTTTGTCCAGTCCCTACAAGCTATCCTGTTCCTTCATATGGCCAAGGCTACTTGGACCCAGAGGTCCCAGGCTATCTTCAGTTATTCTAGAAACCAAGAGGCTGTGTTTTACAGGGTTTTGAATCTGGAGCTAGTCAAGCAAGCCTGGCTGTTCAAGCTAACTTGAACCATGTTCAAGCTACCTCCAAACCATGTTTTACAATGAAGTATTAACAATATTGGAGATGGTTTAAAGTATTGTTAGCATTTTGCTTGCACATTACCTCTTGAAGGGTTTATTTGTGTATCTACTTTGCCTTAGTGCATGACACCATTTACAAGCTATGTCTGATAGATGTGATGGGTTATTGAACTCATTCGTTTCAGTTATTTACTTGTTCCTAGACCATTGTTTGTTCCTCTGTACTATTTTAGAGAGATCCTATAGATGATAGGCAATTAGTCCCTCATTGGCCATCTATCAGCTAGACCTTCTGCTTCTTCAACTTCTGTATTGTAGCTCAAAAGCAAAATCTGTATCCTCTTTCAGATAAGTAAAAATAACTTCTCTAGGTGAAACTACAGTGGAACTTCAGATGGTAAGCATAAGCCTCAGGTGACTTTCAATAGGGTATGTCAGTACAAAGCATCATTGTACTCACTGATAAGCATCATCAGTGTAGGCTTGAAGAGTCTCTTCTAAGATGGTACAAATACACATATGGATCATTTTGAATACTTCTCATTATCAACACGTTATTTTTTTTCATGCTTCATCCTTATCAGTATCTATTTTGCTGCAGAAAATGACTTGCCACTTATGATTGCTTGAGTACTGCAAAACTGTGAGATTGAAATAAGGGAGATTTTTGCATCAAGGCCAGATAAACTTGCTTTATTTACCATTTACAGTGATGTTTCTCTCAAAATGGAAAGGATCCCTTCTGCTTGGTTAGAATTTGCTTGAAAACAGCTGCAATCTCCTAACAATCGTTAAAGTCAGCATTTCAAAATGGATTTCTGTCTCTTCTGTTCAGGAAATGTCTCTTCTGCCTCTGAGTGGTTAATAGCAGCATTAGAGCCAGGTATCTTGTGGATAGGTGTAATGAAAGTTTTGTTAATTAACCTTAGGATTTAGCTAACAATAATCTATCAGTACCTGCTGTTTTGCCACAGCTCTTCAGAGCAGAGCAGTGGTCTCCTCTGGATCATCTCAGAATTGTCCACACGGTGCAGTAAGCCCACAGCAATCTTTGTGATTTTGAGCCTTGTTCTCCAACTGATCTGATGCAACCTGCAAAATCCCCTCTACTCCTGCTTTCTCACCCAGTTGTCACACAGCTCTAGCAGATCAGCACTGACTTGATGGCTGTCCTGTCATAGTAGTGATCTGACAAGCACGTGTTTCAAAAAAAAAAAAAAAAATTAAAATATTGCTTGTTTCACAGCCACAAGTGAACAGCTCAGTTAGGTCTGAGCATTACCTAAACCTGGAGGTTATAACAGAGATGCTGCTGAAACAAATTTTTGTAAGTCAACAAGGACCTCAGAAAAGAGATTTGTCTGCTCCATTACCAACTGTTTCTACAGAGACAGATTCACGTCTGAGGTGTTTGTTTACATATAGATTTCTAAGGGGAATGTGCTGATTCTGAATGCTACAGAAAAAAAAACCCAACAAAACAAACCAACCCAAGCAGGTTGGACAAGTTTGAATTTCAGAATTATGAAGAGGATGCCAGTTGTTTTTGAAAAAAATTTGATCTTTGTAGATGCCAGACACATTTGGAAATTCTCTGCCATTCTTAGGAACACTGTGTCCTTTTGCAGAAAAAGAAGAAAAATTAAAAAGTCCTGACTTCATTGCATAGGAGTTAATGCCATACCTGGCTACTATATCATGAAGTTGATGCAACTGAGGATATAGTGAAGGTGCTGGCTTAAATGTCTATATTCAAGGAATTAGAGGTCAGACAAATGTAATGTCTATGTCATGGGGCTTGCAGTATTTCTGTTCAAGGTGCTAATGCTGTCAATGATGAAGGAAAATGAAAAAGGCCCAGGAGATTCTTTTGAAGGAGAGACTTTGATTTCACACAAATTTTTTCTGGTAATCTGTGGGGTTGGATGCCAACAAGCTGATAAACAAATCATATAAATACAGTTGTTCTTCTGCTAGCAAAATCCTCACTTCCTTGTACGCTTTGTCAAACATAAATATAATTTTTTGCCTTTTCTGTGAGATGAGACTGAGTAATGTAACAAAGCCACCTTAGTGCATGGCCATTAGGTGTGCTACTAGAGCCATATTTTACAAGAGAGTTTCCATGCTGCTTGCATGCTGCCTGCACGTGTGTCACACTGGGCACACAGCTCAATATTGGGATGACAGCTATTGATTACATTCACTAGTTTCTTGTACTTTATTTTTGTATACACTTTGCATCACATCTGCTTCTACACCTCTTCCTTCCTTCAGTTGATATGTAAGTTGCAGCTTAGCTTGCACAAAGGTAGAATTTGTCAAGTGGATCAGCAGTAATTGTGACTGCTGCCACCTCTGGGGGGGTCAGTGCAGCCGAACAGCAATAGCTGATGCAGGAGGAGAAAGATTATTTTTAAAAGTAATTGGTATCCAAGCCATTCACCTCCTTGCATAAACCCTGCTTTGGGAGGGAATTGGTGGTGTTACAATGCATGGGAATTTTGATCAGTTTTGATAGGGTCAAAATTTACTCCAATGAAGATTGAAATGGTTTAGGGAACGCCATTGAAGGGATTCCAAATGTCCTTTAAAACTTGACGGGTAAGCAAATGAGATGTTAACACAACTGGGTGCACAGAATCATAAAAGATAAAAAGCTTGCATTTTGCTACTTTGTTCCTGTCCTTATTCTATGGGAATGGTTGAGTTATTTCAAATCATAGAACGCAGGTTATTACACCAAGGAATCACACAGTGAATTTTATCATACAGCCTCTACTTGTATTGATGGTAGACTATTGACTGATACAGTCAATACCACCTATAATATGTGCTTTAAAAATTAATTATTCACTTCATAGGCCATAGAAAGAAATGTCCTTGAAAGCAGGTAATTAAAATCTCCTAATTGTAAATATTGTAAAGATATTGAAGTGCTCAGCACCTTGTCTGTACTGTATTTTACTAGAAAATCCTGCTGACCAAAACAATTTTGAGAGATGGTAAAATGTAATTTTTATTTTTTTTCTTATAGATTCTGTGTAGTTTTTTGGTATAAATGGCTTGGCTCTGGAAAGGCAAACCTATACAGGGATGAGAAAAAAATATAAAACAGTGAAAAAGGGGATGAACATACAATGACAATGAAAAGAAGTTATTGTTTGGTATGTATATATTATACTGTATTAAGATGTGTTATTGAAGTCATAAAAGTAATTCTTGCTATACAAGAGACCACAAAATAATAGTGTTGGTTTGCATTTTTCAACATGACTCTGGTTGCTGAGAAGCTATGGAGACAACACTATTGTTGCTTTACTATTTTTGAAGGACAACTTTTAATATGCATTAAGAACTAAGTAACATTTCAGGCTCTGTGTCACTCTTGAGGCCCAGCCCGTACCAACCAGGCCTCTGCTTGTTCACCCCCCACACCCACTGGGGAACAGGGAGGAGAAAATCTGCCCAAAGGCTTTTTAACTGAGACAAGGACAGGGAGGTTTGCATTGTCCAGTGACAGTAACAAGCAACACACAGACGGGTTCAGGTTGGGAAGGAAAAAAACCTAATCTGCAAGGAGAAAGAGAAAACATGACCAGATTTTAATGCTTCCCCCCCACCCCTCCCTTCTTCCCAGGCCTGAATCCCTTCACTGCCACCTCCCCTCAGGGCACAGGTGAGGGGCAGGAGGGTTCAGGGTCAGTTCCCCACACGGTGTTTCTGCTGCTCCTCCCTCCTCACTGGGAGGACTCCTCACAGCCTTCCTCCACTCCAACACAGGGTTCCTCTCAGGTGAGAGCCTTTCATGAACCCCTCCCAGGAGGTGCAGTCCCTCAGGAACTGCTCCAGCCTGGGCTGCCCACAGAGTCACGGCTGCTCCAGGAACAGTCACATCCCCTGGCACAGGGTCCTCCATGGCTGCAGATCCACATCTGCCCTTCTCTGTGATCCCACACAGGCTGCCACTTCACGTCTGCCCACCTGTGACACTTGAGGGGTACGAATCCACTCTTACCCCACCATGCTGCAGGGGCACAGCTGCCACCTCACTATGGGCTATGGGGAAATCCCTGCTTGGGCACCTTTCCCCCTTCACCAATCTCCGTGTCTTTTCTCTGGCATTGCTCTCTCACCTCGTCCTCTGTTCTGCAGATCCTGTGTGTATATATATATATATTTATATATATATAAATATTTTTTTTTTTCCTGTTTCATTTCCCCTTTCTTGAATATGTTACTCACAGAGGTGCTTCCCAGCCTTAGGAAGAAACAGGGCCAGGACTGGAACCAGGGGAGCTTCCAGCAGCTTCTCACAGGAGCCACCCCTTGCCCCCCCTGATTTCAGACCATCACTGCACTAACCCCCCAAGACACACTGTTACTTTCTTTGCAAACTAGAGCATGGAAATACTGCTTTGTTCTGCAGACAGTTTGTGTGGTTCAGTATAAAATGGCAAATGCTCCCTTGTGTCAAATGGGATTTTACAACTTCTAAGAAATTAACTCTGTCAAAGAAGTTCTTGAGAGTCTAGTGCTTATAATTTGATAACATGAGGATTAGATCACTAGCACAAATAAAATGGTCTATGAATACAGATGCAGATGGGGAAGCATGTCACCACACAGGAAACTTACCTGGGGACAAAACCTTATGATATTTTTTGACTGTGTATAGAGACCTTCTGTTTCCTGACTCCAATGCAACAAAACTACCTTGTCTCCTGAAATAATGAAAAACAAGGAAAGGTATTTACTTTTTTTTTTTTTAATCAAGAAAATTGGAAAGAACTGTATCTGAATCATGTAATACAGGCAAGTGCACAGTACAATAAATAGAATATATGGTGGGAATGCATTGATTTTCATAAAGTTGAAGTGATTTCTGAGTTTTGATGTCTTGCATAGAGATATTCTCTTTCATTGAAGTTCAGCCCAATGAAAGGGGTAAATTAAGGTCTTAGTTGATTTTTAGATATTTTAGAAGTGTACAGAGAGTACTGAATCTCATTTACTTCCTGTGGGAAACAGTTGTCTAATTATAATTTCTACCTTTTAAGTATATCTTTGAGCATGAAAAACATTTGGTGGTGCTCAGTGCCTGTGATGCGACTTCTGCAAAGCTAAGCAAGTGCTGTCAGAAATTGTGGAGGCAGGGATAAGATCTTCATAAGTTCTTCTCTTAATTGTTGGGTACTGTAAATTTATCTCTGTAGTATTGCTCTCTATCCAAGAAGAGTTTCAGTGACACACAGTACAATCAAATAATTTTCTTTCCATATGCAAATGCACCTTCATGAGCTTCAATTAAAGACAGTCATCTTCATCAGCTCTGGTTGCTATCTGCCACAACCAATTCCCATTACTGACTAAATTGCAGTCTCTCATCTCATCAGGTGGGTGGTAATAGACCCTAGTGTCCTCACTCGTGCTGCTCTTCACTACTATTCACAAAACAGATATTTTCAGGAATGAGGAATCAAGGTGGCTGTCTTGTGATTTTCTGTTTAGGTACCTCCTGGTGCTTCATGCAGTCAGACTTCCATGCTTGCCCTTGGTGTAGCAGCTCATGCTCACTTATTTTGATTCTCCAGTTGTTGCACTGAGTGACTTTATTTTCCATGGAAAAAGACTTGTAAGGCACAAAAGGTTAACTGGGGAAATGCTAAGCCTGTCTCATATAACAAAGATATAACTTACTACCCTAACCAATCTGCCGTGGCTGATTAACCCTGCAATGTGGTTGAGATCTAATTTTAAAAAAATAAAAAAGGCTGACAGCTCCTCCCTGTTTAATTTCCAATTTTGGGTCTTTTCAGACTCTTTAAATCCCTTTTCTTGCTAGTATCAGCAAGCCAAAGCATTGTTGACTTTGAGCATCGGACAGGAGTCTCCAGTTTGTGACCTTTCTCTAAAAGAAAGTCCAGGTAATAAATGGGTTCAAAGGCAGAGCTCAGAAAATCCCAGGAAAGTGCTTTGAGTTCCTGCTATTAAACAGTCAAGACCGTAAATACACCTGGTATTAGATAGACCTGAACCCTATTAAAGACAAGGTTGTGATTCTCTTATTCAGGATAGAGTTCTTTATTTCATGAGTAATTTAATGATAGTATGTGGCAGGTATGGTCAATGCAAGGCTATCTTGGAAAATAAGGATTAAAAAGGAGATATAGATAAGTCTAAGATTCTGTTCTGGACTTACTTTTTAGTAATGCCCCATTCAAGGATGTGAACTATTAGTGGCCATGTATAGTTTTTCATTTAAATTTGTTCTGTTATCTGTGGACCAGACATGTAACATAAAGCCATTTTTAAAAATAAGTGCTGCAGATCTGATCAAAATTGATGGTTATCTGCCTCATGTAGAGGCCATAACTGCTATTCTAGAAGCACATATATGAATTAATATATTATATTGGGAAATAATTCCCATATATTTTCTATGTGGAGGCCATGTCTTACAGATGTATACTTAAGTTCTCAGAAAGAGTAAAAAATGTGGGTGGATAATGACTTATTCATTACTTATGTGTAATGAAAAATGGTGATTTTTCACAAATGAGAGGTTTTCAACACCTTCCACTAAAGCCTGTGCTGGGATCAGTGTTGGTGAACCAGTTCATAAGTTGGTTCCACAAAGAAGTGAACAGTAATATGATAGCATTTCTTGATGACAGTTTTTAAGATCTTTTCCATCTATACAGCTATACAAAATAAGAAAGGAATATAGGATCTTTTGCAAAAAGTTCAATACAAAATATCTGAATACTCAACCTAAGTTGAAAAGGCAACTAGAAAGATGGGGATGATTTGGAAGGGAATAGAGAACAAAGCAGAATACTTCAGTATTTTTCAATTAGTCCATTCTATTAGTCTATTATTCTGTAGTTGTCTTTGATGTTTTGATTACTGCACACCATTAATTCATGTTAGAAAAAGATGTTTCAGATTGCAAATGAAATTACTGGTATATAGGCCCACATAATTGTAAGTGATAGGGAAAATATGAGAAATAATGAGTAATAAGTTCCATATTCACAGCTGAAGTAGCAGGGGTAAACCTGACGAAATGACCTGGCAGTAGGTTTAAAACAATAGTTTGCTGAGCCCTTCTGTGAGAACAGACCTGGAAGGTCATTACATTAAAAGAAAAAAAAAAAGTAATGCAAACTTCTTAGCACAGCAGTTGTATTTAGGATTATTTTGCATTTTTTTTTTTTACAGGACTTGGGCACTAATTAAGACATTCCTTTAGACTATCACTCTATAACTGCAACAGATTTTTATTTAAGCCTTTTGCATATTATCATAGGACAAAGAAATAGTGGGAGATTACTGCACAACTGATGGTGGTATGTACTGGGAACTGATATTCATACAGTCAGTGTGTCCCAGGAATAAGTCTCATAGCATTTAAGTCACTGTCCACCCTCTAGTTTTTGGGGTTTTTTTTCTTGCTAGTTATAATATGCTTACAGAACAATACCTTGAGGAAGGTATCTCACAGTAATCCCTTCTGTGTTGTTCTTCATCTCTTCTGTTGTTTTTCTTTCTAGTGTGGTAAATTCTTCTATGCTGCCAGGGAGCTGACTTCATCTGGAGACTCTTTAATTTCCAGACAAAGAGAATGGACTCTATCTGAGCTGCAATAGAATAGACTTATATTCCCTGTCAGGCTTGAATTAATCCAAATCTTGCTCCTAAAAGAGGCAGAAAAAAAAAGAAAAGCTGCAGCTCATTTTCTTATTTATGTAGTTTCTTGATTCAACACCTTTTTGGGAGCTGTTAGATGGAAAGGAAATTCAGTCTCTTTCTTCCTGGTGTCTATATCTGAGGCCATAGGGAAAAGTCTATTCAGGCAGAACAGCCATCAGCAGAACAATAGCTGAGTGTGTCAGAGCACATTCCAACCCTCAAAAAGTGCAATTTAACTTTATATTTCATTAGTATTTTTAATCCAAATGAGTTTAAAGCAATCTTTCTTTAGAAGGAAATGGTACAGATTTATACCTACTGAGATTCTGCTCATATGTGTCTTGTCTCTCCCCAAATATTTCCCCTTCGTATGCTTAACTTGTCTGCAGGTAAGAATAGGCAGCATGGAAGAGATACATTCTGAAACTATTCTACAGATAATTAAAAGTCCCTACTTCTTTAATTTGGTAACTTTCAGCTACACTGGATTTACCTGAAGAAAGGTTTCAACCAGCAGGACAAAATTGTGAATGTCTGGTAGCTCACATATGATCTTGTTTGGCACCTGTGTCATAAGTACATTTATAGACCTCATAACTGTGAAGATCTGTGTTCTTATTTTTCCTTTGTTCCCTGTCCTGTTTCATGCTGCTTTGCTGCAAGTGCACAAAAAAGCCCAAAGCAAGTCTGAACACAAAATACACTAAGGCCACAGTAGAAGTTGTATAAATAGAAAAAAAAATTAGATCAGAAAGTATTACTAGAATATCAGAGGTCAAAAGGTGATTCAGCTGTGGACCTCAGTGCTAATAAGTTCTTTTACTCTTTAGATGGCTGTTATTTTACCTCTGTAGCATCCAGTCTGCTGCAATGCTGGAGGGTATGGTGTCTGTGCTTTCCCAGATAACCATGAACAGGGTTTTTTTTTGAGGATCCTTGTATCATGAAGGCACTTAATGGAGTCCATGAAGACCTGGGAGCTGGGTTTTGCCAGGGAGGTGTGGGAAGTGCAACTAATGGCAGATTTCAGAGCCTAGAAGATGAACTCTGCAATGAAGAGGCACAGTTGCTGTGCAAGGAGAGGGACTGAGTGAGGTCTGGAAAGGTCATTGCTTGGAGGAGGATTCTGTAGGGGCATTCTGTAGGGGGTAGTCAGCTTGGCTAAGGAGAGAGGTCCTCCTGCCCTCCCTTGCTGCTCCTGTAAGTCACATCTGTTCATTTGAATGTCCCCAATGTCAAAAGCCTGGAAAAGTTGTTTCAGGGCATTAAATCACCCCTATCCCTCGGAAAAACCCACAAAAACTGGATGAGGGGCCGTTGTCTACCTTTCTTATCTGTTATTGCTCAGTGGTGAGGCTTTTTGCCAAGGAAGCTGAAGAGTCTGGCTCAACTGCTTTTTTGTCTTGAGTTAGTTCTAACACATACTTACTACCTCACCTGTGTCTGCTAACTACTTATATTAATTTTCAGAGACTTCCTCCACTCCACTTTGCTCGTGATGCTTCGTTGTCTATGACAGTGCCTGAAGTCTAAGAACTGTAGACTAGGGGGCAATGGAGGAATCTGGAATTCTGGTCCAGTCTCTGCTCCCACAGCTGCTTAGCTATTTTATGCTGACACTTTGTGAGATAAAATCTAGAAACTATTCTGCACATAAGACTCAGAATAGTCAGTAATTGCAGCTGAATCATTTTCACAGACACTGCTTTAAGAAAAGGAAAATAATCATCTTCCAAAGTTGCCGTCATTAACCTTTTCTGCTTTTGGGGATCAAGAGGGGAAGAAGTGCTGAATCACAGTGGAGAACAATTTCTGAAGTGGTACTTCCACAGCCAAATTACTTCTAGATGGTGTTAGGGGTTGGATTAAACTCTTCTGAAACTTGCTATATTTTTCAGTATATCAGTAGACCCCCTTCAAGAAGCTGAAAATCAGAAGCAGTAGTGTTCTACATAGCAAAAAAATCCCAACAACCAAACAAACCAAAAAACAAAAAACCCCAAACAAATGTATTTTGTGGAATATAATCTTAGGTAGCCAAATTAAAAATATGGACATCACCAAGTTTTGCATTGGCAAGTGATGACATGATGGAAACAAGCAGTGAGTTACTGTTTATCATCTACTCTATGCTAGTTGGGTGGAAATTGGCTGCTCTTGTCCCATGTCAGATGAAACTTGGTTTGGAGGTGTTTGCTGCCCTCATAGAAGTGTGGTCACATCAAGGGATTTTTGAGTTACAGTTGCTGGAAGAGTGTTTATCATTAAGGTGAGGGTGTTATCTGCTCAAAGTTTCCTAATGTATGTTAATCTTTTTGGAACCTAATTTTCTCTCCACAAATTCCTTCAGAAGTCTTATCCAATGCCTGAAAAGAAAGAGGGATTTTGTTACATACCTAAAATTTTATGTATCCAAAAATAGGCACATCAATATGAAAATGAGTTCACCCTTGGCAGAAAAAAAAAGATTAAAGTGTCCAACCTGTATTTCTTGTGGCCGTGGATTAAAATATTTTAGCTGACCATGAGCTTGAATGACTATGTGCCTATCTGATGTTTATCTGGTACATAGACAATATTTTTACTCCACTCAGCCCCTGCAGGTAAGAGTTAAAAACCCAAAAGTAATTACTCTATGTTGTAGTTTTTAGGTATTAATGAAATCTCTTCCTGCCTTCATTCTTAATCCTGTATTTATTTGTTGTAGTGTTTCTTCATGATGTAGCTGTTCAGAATGAAATTGATGCTGCCATTACATGATTTTAATTGTTTGGACTAGATTGGTCAGCATAACTAAATGCTTTAATTATTCATCAAATTAAATATGGTTGTATGCAGTTATATAGCAATATTTAAAGTTTTATGTATATTTTTTTACATGGAAATTAAAAGGCATATAGAATAGGAGCCATCTTTTTCAAGTTCAGATTCCAACTAGTATTTGTCTATAGGCTTAGTGATCGAATATGGCCTTCTGAACACATGTATTTATCTTCAGAAATTAGGTAGCCTGAATAAAGCTCCACATGCATTTGACCTTGATTGTAAGAACATGAACCTGCCATTACTTTGGAACAAAAATTTTCTGTTCTTTGAACGGTTCTTTAAAAAAAAACCATCCAACCCATTGTTTCTCATTAAAACAGCTGCACATAAAAAAGTCAAGCCATAGCCCTGCTGACATTATTTCCTTCCTGTCATCCTGGCATGCCTTGCCAAATGTTTTTTTTGGTAGAATTTTTTAACTACTTTTCTGTTAATGGTCTGATTTAGAGATGTGTTCGTCCAGGTCCCTACATCATTAAGCTTAACACGTCATTACATAATAACCAGTCAACAAATCACTCGTGTTTTACATTAACTGGAGAAATGTCTCAGCTCTTCAGTTTTGTTGAGCTTGGTATTGACCTGTATAGTAATTTGCTGCCTTAGGAAAGCATCTGCAATGTTCCTTAAGTACAGTACTGTCAGCTACACACTAAAGGCAAGAAGAGCTCTTCTGTCATCACCTCTGCAGTACATGCCCTCTATCAGCCCCCAGGGCAGTACCTGGCAATTTAGAGGCTCAGCATGAGCACAGCAGTAGCTCTTGGATGGGAACCACTCTGGGTGAGTTCAGGCTTTGCTCTGGGCTCTGTCCTTGAGCACATCCTCTAGAGAGGAAACAAATCTTGTGCTACCCATTTTCCCTTGTCCCTGGACTTGAAAGAGCTTTCTAAAGCATAGAGAAACCCCTGTAAGAACCTTTATATCAGACCCATTTGCTGTAATCCCCGTTTCTCACATCACATTATATTTTAACTCTGTCTGAAACTTCTTGGAATCCTGTTATGGTAGACTACAGTTTTTGTAGGTTAATGGTTTTACGGGGAAGATTTTCTATCAGGGATCATTACAAAAATGAGCTTATATGTCCAGTACTTTAAATCTAAGTCCTATGTTTATTTTCATGCTGTATTGAAACTGTGCCTACAGTTTCCATATTTAGTTCTCACTATTAATATCTGTTATATCTTATACACTGTAGTTAAGCAAAGAAAATGCAGGTTTTTGATAACTAGGATTAAATGCAGAGGATGGGATGTGGGGGTGGAGCTTGGCATTTTGACATTACAAGTTAAAATTATCTCTTTTGTTTAAGTGTTTCTGAAATCAGGAGCAGATGGGACAGCTAAATGTTTTCTATACATTTCACTGTCAGAAGCCCATTGTAATGAATAGCTGTTAAGGGACCTGAGCTACTCTGTTATTCTCAGTGGTGATTGGTCAGGTTGATAGTATGATTTTAGCATCATTATTTGTTGTTGTTCTTTTTTTAAAAAGCAAACATGGTAATTGAATGGTAACTACCTTTAAATAAAATCTTAAATTATCAAAGCATAATAGCCAGGGAAGGGAGAATACTCAATGAATACAATGCTTCCAGAATGCATGCTCACACGTCCAAGGCTGTATTTTTTTTTCTCCACCTAAGGCAGACAGCATACCCATTATTTCATCACCATTAGTTATCATTATTTCCACTTACAAAGGAGATTTTAAATAAGTGATTTAATTATTTCAGACAGACAATTTGGTTTATCTTTTCAGAATGCCTGTGAACTGCAGGTTTATTGGTAAAATCTAAACAAGGCTTTCAGAGAAAAAAATCACTATATGAACATGATTACTCAATTCATAAAGGAAATTGTTCTCACTCTATGGATAAACTTTACAAATTACATCATCGTAGTAATGTGAGTAGTTTGAGAGCTATGGTTATAGAAGAAGTTGTTATTGGAGAGAAAAAGATGGTAGTAAACATAACAACACGACCTTATTGCAGGGAAAGTCTTTTTTTAAATGGAGTGTTTTGGAGCCCAGAGACCTAAATGTGACTCCATTTTCTGTAATAACATTGATGTTTTAATCTCTGGGTTTTAATTGATGAAAGCTTTTAACACTTGGGTGTTTCTGTGCCTTTTGTGTAGCAATGCATGCAAAATCTCCTGCAGAGGAGCCTTGCAATGGTGAGTAAGTGGTGCTTTTCAGTTTATTTGGTATTTGGCTCTGTGTTTGTAACTGCAGGATCCTCTAGGCCAAGGCTTGTCAGTGGTCAGCCATCTGCTACACAAACACATGATAAAATCTTTCTTGAAGGTTTATTTGAAGGACCTCAACCCAATGGTCTGTGGGCGTGCTGGGGTACCTTCCCGTACCAGCCTGTGCCCAGCTCCTGTCTCTTGGGAAGAAGAGCTGCAATAAAACTCCCTTTGTGTCTCTCTCTTATGAAAAGTTGCTTCTGGGAAAGTATTAAATTGACTTCTGCAGCACTTGTTATTCTGACAATCAGTGAAGCATTTCTGTAAATAAATATTCAAATATGAACATTTGCATAGCGCAGAACTTTTCAGCAAACTCAGTTGCTAAGCATTTTTATTTAAAATGTCACCTCACATTCTGCCTGTAACTTCCAAGTGTGTTATTGTTGGCTGTCTGTCTCAGAAGGTAAAATAATGCGACTGAGATCTCTTCCTAAGGAAAGGGAGAGCTGATCCTTATGTGTGCATGCAGGACAAACCAGAGCTCCTTTCTCAGGCAAAGCTACCACTGTGACTGTAGTAAGAGTTTTGGCCTGGGGACTATGGGTATATCTCTGATATGGTTGTGAGTTTTATTTCCATTTTTTGCCAGTTTGCAACAGAAACTTCCACAGTTTGGCCAAGATGCTGAAATTAAAGCTTTCAGTTGGGTTTTTAAGAACAGAAGCTATAAATGTGCCTAATTTGGGTTTCTGAAAAGTCACATCCTAAAGACTAGGACAAGGTCTAACTGTGAATTCAGTCTTTTAACCTGGAAACAGCAAAGTAGATGATGGCATTACAGGGGTGATAAAAGTTCCTTATCTCCTTCACCATGCTGGGTGCCACTACTGCCATCTCATACTATGTATGTATACCGTAATTCTCATAGTATGAGGACAGGCAGATTCCTATGATATGAACCCTGAACAGTTTTGCTTGAGGAGTTTACCTGACTGCAATCTTTGGGGCTGGGACTTTGGAGTCTGGCAGATGGATCCAGGCAACAGAACTGCAGCAGATGTTCAAATGGATGGACCACTGTGCAGATCCTGGCAAACACGGAAATCCTAGGAAAGGTGGAAAGGATTTAAGAGACCTGAGCCATGTTACTTGAAATTTGGAACAAAAATTAAACAAAGAAATAATATAAGAATTATCATGATGGCAACAGTTTTGATCCTGACCCCATTGGTGCAAAAGGGAGTGCTACTTCTGGCTTGCTATTTGAAGAAGCAGATGGGTACTGTTCATGTACCATGATGATTGTTCATGTATCCATCCTAACAGAGGATGTCTCTCCTCCACTGGGACACTGGGATATATTTTTATTCACCAGCAAATCATGCAGTAGTAGGTCCTAGAAAAAATCTTCATGTCTTCTTTTTTTTTTTTTTTTTTTGTCATCTTTTTAAATGTGAATATTGCTCTGAGTCCCAACTTTGTTCTTTCAGTCTCTATATGTTGCATTAATATTATTGTAGCATACTTGAAAAAGAGGTCCTTCAGGTGTGTTGAAAACTGTACGTTTGCCTAGGCTTTGAAAGACCAGGAAATGGGGAGGAGGGCGAGAGGTCACAATAATAGTTGTAGAGTGGTTTTTCAAAATATTTTTTTTCAAAGTAGTTTTCATTACTTTAGAAGAACCATTGCAATGTGCTTCACAACGTAAGTGTCTAAATACCTCTAAAAATATCACTGAGATTAAGAAAAAGAGTTAGGCATCTAAAAATCAGCAGTATGACCCAGAAAACTCCTGTTTAATGTCTAGCTGTCTGTATGACTGATCTTTCTAAGACACCAAGCATTCTGTTCTTTCACATGCTCAGCTCTGTGTCCATTTTGACAGAGCCAAATCTCTCAGCACAAGCCTCCTGCCGAAACCAATTGAGATCTTGAAACAAGCTGTTCCTCTGACAGTGTCCCTGAAGGGCCTGGTCTGCCATACATAAAGCACCTTCATCCCACTAAACATTGCACAAATCACAGGAGCCACAGCTGCTTTTACCCACTGAGCAAAACCATGACTGCCTCAGATGATGAAGAATATAGAATTTATGGCAAAAATGGGGATGTAGATAGAGACTGTGGAGATAAAAAGAAATCTTCTGAGGAGAGACAGTCCTGACCTGTGGTTCACATCCCCATCTTGTATGGACCAATGGTTAAAAATGCAAAATAATTTAGGGAACAAGGTTGTTACCCAGATAACTGCCTTCTAAATGAATATTGTCTTTGCTGAGAGCAATGCACTTGCTCTGTCTTGCTTTCTTCTAATCACATTCTTTAATAAACAGTAGCACATCTACAACAGGATTGATGGACCAAGTGTTGTCCCAGCTTTCATTAGCAAGCAAATGCATTTCACAAACAGATTCTGACTCAAGCTTCTTGATCAGTATTGGATGGTATATTTATCATTTTCTGGCTCTTTTACCTCAGGAACCCCACATCAAAGGTATATGAATGTTCAGACAGAGTACAATTGTCTTCACCCCTGGCACCTCCAGGGTTTAGATCTCTACCCAACAGGTACCCTCACAAAGTTGTCACTGTGAATTCACTGCTGGGGGAATAGTTTTCTGCATACTTGGTCTGCAGTACATGTGAATGTGGCATCTTAGGAAGACAGGTGGATCCTTGAACTAAGCAGGTCCAGGTTTGCAGAGCAAAGGACTGAATATGCAAAATGTCAGAGACGGAAAGACTGAAGTGACAGGGGAAGGGGGCATGACAAACACAGGGCAATGGGAATGGGAGGCTGTGGTAGCTAAGTATTTGTTTTAAGCTTATCTGGATGCTTCCTTGCTTCTGGATGGCATTAAAGACTTTTGGGGGGACAGTTTATTTTTGGTAGCTAAAAAATTGAAGAGGATAGGTAAAAAATTATTGAGTGAAGATTTGGGAAACAACAGGGAAACAGCTTTGCAGTCACTTCTGTAAGTTAAATGGACAGGCCTTGCTCACTATTGTTTCTTAACTCTTCCTCTTCCCTAAGCACATTTGGTGTCTCTGCTCTCCCTTCATGTGCAAGCTGCTGAATTCTAATTTCGCAGTTAAAACAAGTGCTCAGGGAGTGCTGGGACCTTTCCTCTTCCCAAACAGTGCTGTCTTTCAGATGCCTTTCATAATCAATTGAATAGAAAAACTTCAAGGCAGAAGACACAAGCTGAAAGTTAAATGAATTTTTGCTTTAGGCCCAAAGGACCAAATCTTGAAGTCTTTCGGACATATCTTCTTGTTCTCTACACATGAGATAAGGTTAATTCCCTGCAGATAAAGTCTCACTCTTATGAACTCACTCTTCACACAGAGAGTAAAAAGTTCACTGTCACTTTCAAGGGGGCTGAATCCATTCTGTCCTTTGACAGCAGAAGTAATGTAGCAGACTCATTTTCATATCTCATTCAGAAAGCAGATGAAATGTGAATCAACTTGTTTGACTGATGAAGACCCTAGAGATAATTTCAGTTTGTCACAGTATGTGGCTTCTTTACAGTTACTGCTGATCTGAAGGAGTGCAAAAGACCCACACACAAAAGTCACCCATTCTGCTTTCTTTAATTCCCAGAATATGAACTACTCTGTTTCCAAATTTTAAACATGAAAAAATCTTAATTAGAATTTAATCTTTCACTGGGAAATCAGATCCTCTTTCTGATGTCAGACAGGAAAAACAGGAAAAAGTAATCACAAAAGGGAATGCATTAGCAGACTGTGGAATTTTGTTTTGTTTTTTTTTTTCTTCTTTCCTCAAACTCTGAATCAGACAAACTTGAAGGTGAGATCCCATGTGCCTGCTCCCTCACTCTTTCACAAGAAGATGGTTCTGAGCAGCTCTGTACCAGTGTTTAACAGGCAGGGGATGACTTAGGGTGTCAGGGGCACCAGATGTGTGAAACAGTGAAATGCAGAAGAGATGTAGCACCTCATGGGGGCATGTGTGCCCCTGTCTTTCTACTGCAGCTCTTCAAACACCTGACACTTCTTTAAGTTTAATATTGGATGCAGGTTTGGCAGTAAAAATGTGGGAGTGGGGTCAACTGGTTTCCTGGGCAATCAAAACAGTTTTGCTCCAGAAATCACATTTCAACTCTTTCTGAAACCTACTGGGCTCCACCTTAAAGTACAATACATTCTTACTATTACTATTTTTATTGGAAGACTGTCCTGGATCATAACATCTCCATTGATTAAAAAAAAAAAAAAAAAAAAAAAAGTTATTTCTTTTGAAATAAGCCTATGTGGGTGGTTTATATTCATCTGTCCTTTAACCAGTATGGTCTTTTAACTTTTAGGGTCCATCTGTGTATTTTCTATCAGCCCTTTTTTCTTTTCAGAGCTCTAATAAGCTTACAAAACTAAACTGCTTGTTTTCCCTCATCTAATTCATGCAATTTCTTTTTCTTTACCTTCATTATAAAATACAAGAGCCAAAACAAATAGCTGTTTTTATGTGGAAATGAAACAGGAAAAATTATGGGTCATGTCTTTACCCATTTACATCCTGAGCATTTTATCATCCTGTTTCTTCTTTCCATACAACTGTACTAGCCAGTCCTAGTTTTAGAGGTTTAGTAGGCATAGAGAAATAGATTTGTCTCATTACAGGTATAATTTATTCCCACTTTATCACTTCCTTTTGCAATATGTGCAGCAAATTTGGGCTCTGACTGTGAATGTTGGGTGAAACCCAAAATGATAGCAGGGCCAGGGTAACAGAGAGGGAGAAGAGAGGAAAAAGAAGACTGAGCAATATTTATATTTCCTTCTGCTAATTGTTGCATGCATGAAGTCTCACTGGCTGACCTTGTAACTCCTCTAAAGTCACATTCCTTACTAATCTCCTTACCTTTTATGTTTTGTGAATCTTTCACTGTCATTTCCTAGGCTTCTGATCATCTGCTTTGTGCTGCTCAATGCATCATGAAGGAGGTGAGTACCGTACTGGAGAGGAGCAGCCCCTGCTCTTTCCCTGTGTGATCTCTCTAATGACTGCCAACTATTCTTCCCACTTTCCTGAATGTCACTTACAAGCAGTCCTGGCACAGTACAGATAGAAATCTTTTCTGTTGAGAGACCTACACTTCTCATCCCTGGAGAATTTCTAGCATCAGCATTTGTTTTCCCCTTGACTTGGAGAAAAATATCAAATTTTCAAGTAATTTTTAAAAAAATTAATTCTGTGAAGAGCAGTATGGAAAACTGTGAACAGCTTTATTGAGTTACATGTACCAAAACTGAGACATTCAGTTTTTATCCTGTTTCTACATGGTGCACATAATTCAGTGGCCAAACACATACCTTATCTCTAAGCTGCCAAGTGACATGGTTAGTGGCAAAGATATTGCCACTTCATAGAATCACTGAAAGTGAGGGGCTGGAAAGGGACCTGAAAAGATCATCAAGTCCAACCCTGCTGCTAGAGTAGGGTCACCTATAGCAGGTCACACAGGAACACATCCAGGTGGGCTTTGAATGTCTCCAGGGAAGGAGACTTCACAACCTCCCTGGGCAGCCTGTGCCAGTGCTCTGTCACCCTCACAGAGAAAAAATTCTTCCTAACATTAATACAGAACCATCTATGCTCCAGTTTATCACCATTGTCCTTTGTCCTACTATTAGTTACCCCTGAGAAAAATTTGAGTCCATCCTCCTGGCACTCATTCCTTACATATTTATAAACATTAATGAGGTCACTCCTCATTCTCCTCCAAGCTGAAGAGCTCCAGCTCCCTCAGCCTTTCCTCAGAAGGGAGATGTTCCACCCCCTTCATCATCTTGATCGCTCTGTGCTGGACTCTTTCAAGCAGTTCCCTGTCCTTCTGGAACTGAGGGGCCCAGAACTGGACACAATATTCCAGATGTGGCCTCATCAGGGCAGAGGAGAGGGAGAGCCTCTTCATCTCTCTTCATCCAGCCTGAAGGACCAGATCCTGTTTCTCTGATCATCAGCACAAGTCTGGAAACTGTCCCATCTTACTGTAGCAAGAGCTGTAGCAAGATGGTATAATCAATCTGTCCATCAGTTCTCTGAAAATATTACTTGTTTTTAAATGGAATAGTTGGGTAAAAAAAAAAGCCTCTCTCACTAAGAAAGGATTTATTTTTATTTATTTTTCAGTATTTTACTATGAAGTGTTGACTATTTGGAAAATGCTCTGAGTTTCATGAAATGCCATGAGACAGCTGATGTCACACTGTCTAACCAGCCCATGTCTTCCAAGTGAGCAGAGCAAAGTTTTTTGTTCTTCTCCCACAGCTTTCTAAACGTCCTACAGTGTTTGAGGATCTTCCATCTGTTCCCTGTACTTCTCAGCAAATGTGTCCTCCTAAGGGCTGGCTGTCCAGATCTCCATGGCATCTGATCTCACTGTCTGCAGAACTCTCTTCTCCCTCCTGCACCTATCCCTCCCCTCTGCTGAGTGATTTCCTGCACTCCTGGGTGTATTCATTGTTCTCTGCTGTCATCCTCCAGATGGTCCTGGATGGAATTGGAAAGAATGATGGCAAACACTCTTGAACAAAACCAGGAAAGGAAGGAGTGAGTGGAGAATGGGAATTTCAGCAGAATATTAAACATGTTGGTATTTAAATATATGCCTGGGCTCAGTTTATCTTGCACCTTGTTCATCCCTAATTAGCCATGGTGTAATCACTTTAAATTAAAGATAAACTATGAAGAAATAAACAAAATTCAAACAGTCCCAATGTTGAAGAGGTTTGCATTAAACCCAGTACAGACATAAATGCATATTTTCTGTCATTCTAATGCTCATTTCTCAGGGTAGTCACGTATTGGACAGGTAAATACAAATTTTGCTTCTACTCCAAGTATTTTTATTAAGAAAGACTGGTTAAGTGGAATAGGTGCAGGCATAGCAAAGAACCAGAAGAAGAAATATTATTTTTTCAACTGCCCTAATGCTACCTTGAGCTTTCTCGACTAAATCTGTGTGCATCTTTCTTCTATGTGTTGCTTATTGAAGAAAACCTGCCCAAAGTTGGATACTTTTGCTTCTCAAGGCAGAAGTGGCTGTTTGATAGTAGTGGTGAAATGCAAAACTATTCTAGTGAAAGAGAAGAAACTTTCTAGGGATCCCTCTGGACGACATAATCATAATTTTGTTTAGCCTTTCAAATAATTTTCTTGTGAATTATATTCTAGAAAGAAATTCCAGAGGAATGAAACTCTCCATTTGGAATTGAAAACAATTACTTGTTTTACCTAGAAATCTTTTGCCTAGAAGCAAATAAAAAATATTTAGGAAACGTTATAGCTATTCTCTATTCATTTAATGTTTAGAAGTTACTATCAAATGTGCTTGTTAGAAGTGAGAATATAGAAAACAATAGCCAATTACTTGTGGCAATTCCATGTTTATTTAATGGTTCCTTTACCCAGGCAATGAGTTGCCCCACAGAATGTAAGTCAAGGCTTGTAGAGCTTTGTAAGGAGTATTAATATGCAAAAGATAGATGCTGAAAGTGAGTTTTGAACAGTAACTGCATCTTTAATTGTATGCCCTGAATGCAAAAACCTTCTTTCCCTTTATAAATCCCACCACAGTCAGTTCATTTTGAAAGTGTTCTCTCAGAGGATTGATTTTCTTTCCACTTTCCTCTCTTGACATAGTGTTTTCCTTCATAGTGGATTTTTATGTCCTGTTTTCCTATTCCAGCTTCTTAAGTGTCTTCTCATATACTTCTCAGGTGCTGAATTTTTTGCCTCACATAATTTTCAGCATTCTGTTTTCTCTGGGCTCACCTTAATTTCACCTGAACTTCCCTTAAAATAGCCCTGAAGTATGTATCTCACACTTTGGTTAATTAGACCAAACCTTTTCCTTACTCAGTACAGTTTCCTTAGTTAGTAATGTTTATTTCTAAACCTGTTTGAAGTTCACTTTTCTAAGAACAGGTGACCCTAAAAGTTCTAAATATCTATTGCAAGATTTTATGTTTGGGGGAGTTATTTAGAAGGGATGGAACTGAATGACAACAGACTTTTTTTTTGTGTATTAATTATCTTGGCCATTCTCTTTAATCCTTTCAAAGATCACTCACTATTTAGAGAACATATTGGACTTGCCATTGATCTGAAGAGTGGGGAAACTTTTATTACAGTGTTTTGTGCATCATCAGTGTGAGGGACCTGCTTGCCCTTCCCCTAAATTAATGGGTCAGGAAAACCAAAATAGCTACACATCTCCTTGAATGCATAATGCTCCCATCTGAGGATCCACATGGGAAAGGACTTGTAAAGATGGTAGAACTGCACTAAAATAATGTGGTTAATCAGATGTTAAGGACCTCACTTTCCTTTATCCTATGGTGATGAAACTCCAGGGAATTAAAAGATCTACCTGATCTACTACCTGGCTGCTGGGCAGTTGCAAGACTTCCCCATTTTCAGGCTCATTTTTTCCTCTTCTTTGAAGCTTATAAAAGAATTCTATCTCTCTTTTATTTTCATGTTTATGTTTTAGTCTTGTGATTTTATGTTTTAATATTTTGCTTGATATAGCGGGCCTCTAAATTGACTGTTGCAGAGGCAGTATAAAAGCCAATTTTGTTATGAATAGAATGAGGGAAGGTCAGCCACTAACATAAAGGGGGCAAAATTACATCAGATATTGACTGTAACTGCAAGAAATTAATGACTGTTTGTTGACAGAAAGACATAAATTGCAACTAAAGCCACTGCATAAAAGCCAAAGAGAAAACATTTTTTATACAGAAATCTTTTCAATTGTAGGCTAAACAATCAAATGAGTTTAACAGCGTGCAGGTTACTTGCCAAAAATAAGAATGAGATTTATATATCAGGCTCTGCAACACAAAATGAAGTGTACAAGGCAAAGTTCCTTTGCACAAGACAGCAAGAAGGGACTGGAAATGGGATCCTTGCCAATCTCTGTAAATTGCTCCCATACCCAAAGATAGATCCTGCAATACATGTATGTGTGAAGACAAGTAATCAAAATAAGATGTTGCTCTTTTCTTGTTTGCATCAATCATTTTTCTTAATTATCTTGCTGTTTGAGCCTCATGACTTGTGTTATTTACTGTTTATGACAATTTTCTGCTGAACTGAGCAATGCTATGCTGATAAAATGCCCAATGGATGTGCTTGTACCATACTCTTCACAGTCTCACTCTGTCTTTAGGACCTGATTCTCCATTAGACTGTCATTCCATGAAGCATCATCAGATATCCTTGTGGCTTAAGAGCTTTAGTAAATTCTGGGCTTGAGAGGAGAAGAGCATCACCACAACTGAGGATAGCAAATAGCCTACAAAACTGTCCCAATTCACAAAGAAGATTTATGTTAACATATATTAATTCATGTCTTGAGCCATAAAGATAATTTTCTTTGTTGAAGAATTCCTGCAGATGGGGCACAGAAACATTGCTCTGTTTGCCTTCTGTTTCCTGCAGGCTGCTGAGATGCTTTTGAGGTGAAAGTGGCTGCTCAGATGACAGACATGAAGGACAGTGTTTAGGCAAATATTGTGACTTTTGAGAAGAAACGGGGAAATAATTGTTTTCAGAAAATCATTCCTCATGGTGTACATTATTTTCTTCAGAACTCAGTCTGTTTAAATGTTTAAAGAAAGCAAGGATTTGTTGGTTAGAAATGCATTACAAATTCATGATTGTTTAATTTCTGCAGCACATCCTTGCTAGGGTTATCAAATCATATTTATACACTATTCACTTTAATCTCTCAGCAGTCCCAGGGCTCATGTACAAGAAGTTTCAGCACACCTGATTTGCCAGCACTCCAACTTGAAGC